>NC_056728.1:94118749-94158749 GCF_019279795.1 Protopterus annectens
GCTGACTCTCTAATCATGACATACAGCCCTCTAACTGGCGTAGAAGATCACCAACCTGCTGATCGATCTCTCTACGCACCATGACCCCAAACTGGCGACAGGTGCCTGTCCGTGCCCACTCCCGGGGGGGTGAGCCCCATCCCCTGAGGTGGTTCCACCCGAAGGTTGTGCAGGACCAACAGATGGGGACGTCCGGGGTTGGGTCCCAGACATGCTGGTGCCTGGTGCCACGGCCAGCTGAGGTGGGACAGGTGGGTCCACTGGGACCGGCCTTCCCAAGCATGCTATAGTGTTTAGATTTAATCATCATATATGGGTTAGTAAAAGTCAACACATTCCAGGGTTAGGTATAACAGCATGCATAGATATTCACATTAACCCAGACACCTGATATGGAACATCTGCATAGCAAACAGAACGCATGCATATATGGGACCACAGTGGTAATAAGAAAAGCATGCAGGTATGTTGATGGCACCATGCCGCCAATGTTGGAATAATTCAATGTAGCACATGCATGGGAACCATTACAATATTTATCAAACAATTGGACATTATCAGAGTCATTACATACCAGTTGGGGTGGGTATGTTGATTATTGTTGGAGATATGGTGGGGGGAGAGAAAGATGTCAATTAACAACTAGTATATTCCTGTAGTCCACATTACTTTCCTAGTCATTGCTGTTATCTGTACCTTACAAGTCTTACTACACTACCCTATAGCCTTAGTTTGGACAGTGATATGGCTGTCGTCATCATTACACATGAACCGGTTTTACCTGCAGTATACACCTCTTACCTGGTATACCTGCGGAGGGAATGTTTGCTAACACTAACTGTTTGTACACATACACCCGGATTCCGGGTTGATGGTTTGCACTATGCTATCCAGCTCTTTCTGCACTGACTCTGGCCATGTGTTGACCACATGCTGGTGTCCCTGGACATATCTAGAATATTGCCCTCTTCCACCTTTAGTGACCTGACACAAACACATATACATGCTTTCCTACACAGTTATATTATGTAGCACAGTGTGGGTGACAGTCACCAGTGATACTTTATTATTCAGAGAAACTGAATCACTCACAATCCCTTACAATACCAGAGTGAACCGTACCAGTACAGGTTATAATGGTCTGTATTTCTCAGCACAGTGTCTGTATCCAACGTACCTCTGGGAGCAATGTTTGTTAGCATTACCTGGCTGTTGCCACACAAAGTTCCAGATTACACATTAGTATTATGCACATACATCTCACTCTGTTACTGTACACACACTGGTCACAGCTTGACAACATGGGAGTGTAGATAAGGGGTCTATATTAGAACATCGAAGTTTCACAACTTCGAATATTCTAATATCGAACCCTATTTAGCAAACGCTGACAACATCGAACATACAAAACAGCAAATTTTTTCCTAGGGAAATAATTTGCTGTTCCGAAACACATGCACACAACACAAACACACCAAACAAACAGCAATCCACACACATACACCTAAAATCTTACATCTAACCCTACACTAAACTGTACATACACCACTAACTATCCACTTACCTTAACCCAAACCCTAACCCTAAGGTCCGTCACTATCGCACACTCACATCACCAGCACCCTAACCCTGACTCATCTAATCCACCCTAACCCTCATGTCCACACAATCGCATACTTACCTGACCCGCTCCCTAACCCTAACTCACCTAAACCGCCCTAACCCTCACGTCCACACAATCGCACACATACCTGAACCCGACCTGTAACTTTCCACCACAGTGCTGAAAATAGCGAAGCGACAGAAATGGACAACCAAATTCTTTCCCTAGGAAAAAAATAGTTTTTTTTGCAGCTTCTCTATTTTCAGTGTACACTGACGTTGGGAAACTTTGATGTTCTAATATAGACCCTAGATAAGACATACTTGAAATATTACTCTCCTAACAGTTTTGGGGTTTGCTACAGTGACAGGTGTGTTCGCATGATGTTTGACAATCACTTGTATTCCCTGTTTGCTGGCTACACATCTGGGATCATCCCACAGACTTGCCAGGGGGACAGGCAGCAGATATGGGCACATATACTGGACATTCTGGCCTCGTCTGTACAATTGTGGGGTATGCATCTGTATGCAGCCTAATTCCACTCCCAGGATTCAGACCATGGCTGTGTCTGCTATAACTTAAACACTGCCCATCACAGTTGTGTCTGCTATGCAGCTATTGCTGTATATCTCCTATCTGCTTTCTGTCTTGTTAATCCCCTGTGCTTTTACATTCTGACCTTGTATTACGACACTCATATACAGATTTCCTAGACAGTTGTATGTTGTTGGACAGTATGGGTGACAGTGATGTGCAATACCGCATTATTCAGAGCAACTGCATATCATTCTTGTATTTCTGGGCACAGTGTTGGTATCTGACAAACCTGTGGGACGAATGTTTATTAGCACTACCTGAATGATCCCACACACAGTACCAGAGTCCACATTACTATTATGCGCATACATCTCACTCTGTTACTGTACACATTCTGACCACAGCTTGACAAGTTGGGGTATAAATGGGACATATGTGGCTTCTTAGTCACATAAGGTATTGGGGAGTTGCTAGTGTGCTGGCTTTGTTCTCATAGCTGTGTGTCATTCAGTTGTATTTCCTGTTTGCTGCCTATATGTCTGGGATAATCCCACTGATTTCCCATGGGGACAGGTTGACAGGCAACAGATATGGGCCACTTTACTAGACAATCTGGACATATCTGTACAGTTGTGGGGTATGATTCTGTATGCAGACTACTACCACTGGCAGGATTCAAACCATGGCTGTGTGTGCTAAAAAACAACAGTTCACATCAGTTGCATGTGGTATTCATTTTTTGTTGTCTGCATTTTCCCTGTTTACTGTTTGTGTCTCTCAGTTGTACTAAATGGCCTCTGGGGATTACAATTGTCATATACAGGCATTCCTACACATTCAATTTATGGTGCACAGTGTGGATAACACTGCTTAATACTACAGTACTATTACATGATTGCATATCTACATTACCGTATGATACCAGGATATACACATGCAGTCCAGCAGTTAGACCTGTTTTAGATTAAATTAGATTAGCCATTTTAAGCCTAGCCAATTATCCCCTATGAGATTCAAACCCTGTACCTTGTGTTTATAAGGCAAACCCCTTAACCATTAGGCCATCCTCCAAACCCCTTAGGTTATCCTCCCAACCCCAGAGGGGTTGTCAGGCTATTACACTTTTATTGACTTACAAACAACATGAGACTCTAACTGCCATATTCTCTAGTGTATGCAGTACTTGCCTTGAACAATACAGGTTTTATACTAGCAATTAATTTACTACTACTTTTATTTTTATTTCCTATGACAGTAAAAGCATGAGTATTGCTGACCTGCCTCACATCGCAATCTCGCCAGGTGACTGATGTGGACCTCCTGGTTCACTGCCTGCTCCATTGCAGCTGTGGGGGACATAAGAGGAATATTTAGCCATACCTATCCATGATATACCTGTGCTGGCAATTATTACACACATACTGGGGTGATACTTACACACATCTGGAACATCCCCTGATGCTCTAGCCTCTTGGAGACACTCCTTCAAGAGGTCCCCATTATGCCGCTTCAGGTCGGCATAGTGGTGCCTGACCTGCTCACTAGTTCGGGGTATGCCAGTGGCACTGGTGAGGTCACAGGCAAGACGGTCCCAGGCCTCTGCCTTATATTGGGAGCCCTGGTACTGGCCCTGCAGCAGTCTCTGTACATGGTCTTTAACTAGGAGTCCTGCCATGACCTTGGACTCCTGGATGCACCAGCACTGCACCCGGAAGCGCACATCTTCTTGCCTTACTGCCATAGTACCTGCAAGGGGAAGCTACAACCAGTTATGAGATGTATTCCCACCTCTTGGGTTTAAGTAGGGCTGATTTCCCACACTTTTCCGTGATTGGCAAGTTTTGAAAAGGCTAAGTTATGGGAAAACCTGCATACCTATGGTTGGCATTGTTTAAAAGGGGTATACCACTGGGTACAATGAGTTAGCTGGTCTACACATTGCTTACACCTCCTAAGCTGGCCTGTGCAATGCTTAGCATTGCTTACATTAGACTTTGCATTATATTTCCTTTTGGGTATTGATTTCTTATTCATTACATCTTACATATCTGCCTGGCATCCATGATTAATGTGTACGCACACTCTATGGGGTCCTTGTGTTTTATTGGGGACTTTAACACTCTATTACAATTACACCTCACTTCTGGGCTTACTGCTGTACTCCAGTTCACATATTTATGTTATGTTGTGGGTTATGGAACATATAACTGTATACTGATTCCTTTCACAGGTTCAGTTTGGATTTACCATGGTGAGGACTTGTTTGCTGATACCTCATTTTTCTGTACTTCTGTGATGGCTTGGTGGTTAACTACTGTGACTATGGTGTATAGGGTCCTGGGTTCGAGACTTGCATGATTGTTTATTTTGTTGATGGGCAGGACAAAGGCCATTGGATACAGTGTGATTAAGGCACTTTTGAGCAGTTGTAAGCAGGTTTGCATGGCGGTAAGCACTGCTAACCTGCCGTTACATCTGCTTACAGAGAGTTAGCTTTAGAATTGCTTAGCCAGTGTAGGCATTGCTTAAGCCTGCTTACTAGTGCTTAAATATGCTTACTACTGCTTATTTGTGCTTAAACCTGCTTACTAGTGCCTTATTCATTATGACACTGACAACTCACATGTGCATTTACTGCAGTATTCCAATTCATAAAAATGTTATTTAGTGGGTTTTGCAACATAAATATTGATCATAATGTGCTTTGCCATAGAAAATGGAATGTGCTGTAGTGGGACTCAAACCAGGAATGCCTGCTCGTACGGCGAATGCTCTGCCCACTACACTATTGCTATGCTGCTTCATTTACATATATGCTCCTTGTTATCCTGAAAACAGCAACGAATGGAAAAACTAAGTGCAAACTCAAAACGCTGTGGACTGCAAACACCACACACCCAAACGAGAAGTAGAATTCTATAAAATAAAACTGTTTATTGAACATTAAGTTGATTAGAGTTGCTCCTCCAGCTATGCTATTTTGTTGTCATGTCTGTGAAATAGCTATGATACTTGCAATCTTTATTGCTTTGTTTATATTTGCCATACATATTTCTATAAGTCCATTACTCCGTGGCCAAACAGATGTCACCTTTCTATATGTCAGACTTTGTACCCCACAAAATTGTCTGGAATCAGAGTTATTGAAGGAAGGGTCACTACCATTCTTCATGTCTTGTATTGTCAATATGTGAAAAATTCCATTAAGGAAAGGTATCACAGTATGAGATAATGTGGCAATCGCATTAAATAAATCTTTAACATGAGATGTTGTTCTGAATTGGACATTTGTATGGCTGCACTTTTGTTGTTTTCTGTATTGATATTGGCAGTCTTTAAAAAATCTTTTTAATTAGTTCATCCATACTGGTAAACTAAATCTTGTTTTTCTAGACATCTTTTCCATGCCTTTAAGTTCACTCTATGCACTATCCTTTTGTTCCTTTTTTGGAGCTCTTTTGGTATGATCACTCTTTTTATAAGTACCTTCATCAGCAGAAACAATGTCTTCTTTGTGATTCTCATCACTTATGATCATTTTAACATCACAATCATCTTCATCCTTCTTATGATGTATGTTATTGGTGCCAAGGCCATCCTGAGATAAACTGACACCCTAGGTCAAAAGGCTCCATGGCACATGCACCCCATCCCATTCTGGCCTACTCATACCATAAATACTAATTTTTCCTCTTTTTCCTAAGTTTTTTTTTCTTCTTTTTTTTTTTTTTTTTTTTATTTATTCACCCAGTCAACAAATGTTCTATCTAAGGAAGACTACACTTTGATAAGAAAGGTTTGGAGACTGCAAGGCCCCTAGAAGTCATGAGGGTTCTAGTTGCTCTGAGGTGCATTGTAGAGTTTTTTAAACCACCTTTTCATCCAGTGATTACCTGAACAAAAACCATGATGAAAGAAATAAATTTAGTCATGTTGTTCAACTTTGTTTTTTCTGCATCCTTTCTGCACATCCTAACTGACCAAGCCTATACTATAATAACTGTGGTGAAAATAACTGTATTAAGCCAGTGATCAGTGAGCCACAAGGCCTCTAGAAGCCATGGGAGGTTCTAGATGAAATGAGGTGCATTTTACAGTTTTTGTTAAACGTTTTCATCCACTTAATGACTTGCCTCCTATAGTCCAAGGTTTGATTCCCCCACCCTCCATTTGCATCTTTTGTGACTGAGCAAGTCACTTTACCAGACAATGCTCCTAGGCTCAGTCTGAAAAAGGTTTGTGTGGATCACTGCTCTTCCCTGGTTAATAAAAGCATACAAATAAATAACAGAGCAGTAGTGGTATCTAAGCAAAGCCCCTTTGATATTCACAAATCAACAAACAAAGAAAATTATCTGGACACCATGATAGATTTACAATACTTTAATTAAATACAAAATAAATGAATTTTCACAATAGCTTCTTCAGGTTAATTTAAAGCCCTCCAGTAACACAGTCGTTTGAAAAGATCACACTAAGTCAAATGGCATGTTATGTTTACACTTTAATAAATCTTAAAAGGTAAAAAAAAATATTTTAATTTAATACAATTTAAATCACAAAAACATGTACATTTAATGCCTCAGTTGTCTGCCTTTCAAAATAGGTTTTAGTTTTACTAAATTATTTAATCCAGAGGTATGCATGGCATCCAACTCTGTTATCCATCTGTTTTCTAAAGATTCTGTATAATGAATGTCACCTCCCCTTGTGTTAGATTTTATAACTTGTAAGACTAAAACCTTAAAGTGATGAGTTAAAATGTGGACAAAATAGGGTTTGCTACTGTATTGCTAGTATTATTTTAGCTACAGTATATCATTAATATGTTCACTTGTCAAAAACCAAAGCAGAATAGTAGTTAAAATGCAAAAATAGGCAGCTAATCACAACGTCACTCTGCAATTCTAGCTGAATGATTCAAAAGACAATAAAGACTCCCTTTAAAATAAAAAAGCAGTTTAATTCTCACTTAGAATTTGGAATTAGCACTTTCATCCTGTTTAACAGGACTTCTTCACATTCAATTAAAACAAGATGGCCAACTTCCTTTTATAGTTTCTAGAACCAGGAAATGACACCATACTTCTCTTAAAACACTTTCTATGGCAAAGATTAAAATCAAAGATAAAAAAAAAATATTTAATGCTTTATTTGATGATTTTGGGTTCAATTTTATGAAATTGTTAATGAAACACAATGATGCTAAATTAAGTATGCTATTAACTGAAGTGGAACATTTAAATACTGATATTACTTGAGATTTACTCTTTGACCAATAGGTACACTTTTACAATAAACAGTCTGATATAGTTAAGTTTAGCACTACTCAGTTTAAAAGAAAAGAAAATAGCTTGAGACACTACACACTATAGGGAACAGAATGTTTATAGATGGAATCATCATAGGCAGGTGAAGGGAAAGAATAACTATGACAAGTTCAGTGGATCTAATGTAGGAAGTAGGGAAAGTTATCACAAAAGGAATCGTATACCAGATGGAAATTACAACCACAATTATGGTCATGGAAATTTTCAGGATGGCAGGAGCCATTACCACAGGAGAAACAAAGGGATTTGGGTCAGGGGAGGAATTGGGAACATTTACAAAAGGTTTCACACAGGATATACCAGTCGAACAAAGAATGGAGATAGAAAGATCTTCTAACAAAGTTGTTCAAGGAAGAAAGGGGAGATTTGCCCCCATCTTAGGTCAGGACACCACTGTTACAACTGAAAAATAATTTGATGCAAGATTTGGTCGAGGTGGTTGTTGAAGGAAGAAAGGGGAGATTTGCCATCATCTTAGGTCAGGACACCCCTGTTACAACTGAAACAGAGGTCCAAAACATTAGTCCTAATAACTGGGAACAGGCATATATTTTAGATTATACAGGTGATTCATGTCTTATTAAAGACGTTGTTAGTAGAGAATGGGACAGATTTGCACAAATTTCAGATTTGGGACAGATTAATAACCAGCCTTTAAAATGTATTCATAGAAAAGACCTGCATTTTAAACAATTATTTGAGTTTGGTGGATGTCAAAGTACAGGGTGTAGATCAGGTAGGCTAGGAACTTTTAAATGTGGATTTTGTTTCCAATGCTCACACATAGCCAACAATTCCAGTATATATATATATATATATATATATATATATATATATCTTCTAAACACAGGCAAATTACCAGCACCAGTTATTCTAATTGTAACACTAATGGCGTTGTTTACATTGCTACTTGCAACCACTGCAACTCCTTCTATGTAGGAAGACTGAGAGGAAGTTGAAGTTTAGAATATATGAACATTTTTATGAAATCAAGAAACAGAATGGAAATAATGCTCTGTTTCACCATACTTTGGTATATGCACAAGCTTCCTTCAGTTTTTTTGTCTTGGAGATAATTGGCTAAGCTTAAAACGGCTTGCAAGGGCAGCTAGCTTAGTACTAATCTATGAACCTATGTTTACCATGCTCCCTCGCAAAGATATGGGCATAATAATGAGAAGTATTGTAAGTGTATAATTTGTTTGGGAGAGTGGCGTAATGGTTTAGCTGTTTGCCTTACAAACACAAGGTCCAGGGTTTGAGTCTCACAAGGGGTAACTGGCTAGGCTTAAATGGCTTGAAAGGGTAGTTAGCCTAGTACTAATCTATGAACCTATGACAGTTCCCAAAGAAATAAGGGGTGATATGTGGGAAGCCAAGTTGGAATACAGGGAGTTGTTTTGGCAGATCATCCTGGATTCCACAAAACCTCCTGGTTTAAATGATGTTCTGTCCATTATTCCAGTGCAAGAGCAGCTAAGCTTTAATTTGTTAAGAATTCCACCAGATGGCAGTATTTATTGTAATTCGTTCAGCAGAATGACATTTGCTTTTATTATTAAAAATTATTTTATTGAATTATATATATATTTTTATAAACATAATATGTTGTTTTTAATCAAAGGTTACATTTATGTTTTTATTTTCGTATTTATTTAACCACTGGGGTGAATACGGAATTTATGTTTTTTATTTATGTAATGTCTTCTATACAAACTGTTTTTTACCCAAGTAATTTTTCAATTATATTTTATTGGATAATTAATTCATTAATTATTTCAGAAGGAAAAGCTATAAAATGATTGTTTTAGCCTCATTTTGGGTTTGTTTCTGATGTAGAAGTTTAAAAACGGATCTGTATAGGCAGAGTTAATTCTGTGTTGTGTGGTCTCACAATAAAATTACGTGTACCATAAGGTCTTGGCGCCCTTATTTGGTTCTCCAGTGAACTTTTCATTTGGTTTCAGTTTTTATCAAGTTCGCTCTCATCTCTTGGATTGTAAAGTTGTTCAAGGCTTTAAAAACTTTAGACATTTTAATTACACTGATAAAGAAGTAACCAAAGAGCATTTTTCTCTGTTTCTAAAGTGAATGAAGTTTGTTCCCACTACTAATTTTGATTTAGTTGATTCCCTTATAGAAGCTAAATTATATCTTAGAAAGCTTAATTTAGCTATATATTTTAAAGACAAGGAACAGGGAACTTTAATGCCAGCCTTAAAGAAAAAAAGCACCTTTAACCCCCCCCCCTTTACATTCCACCCTTGTCACTTTGGGCAAAGTAATTTCTGAAGACTTATACAAAATTCAAGAAGAGTTAAAGGGTAAAAAGAAAAAAAATGATTTAAACAGACTAGAAAGAGATTTATTTCGAAAGATATGTAATGATACAGAGGTCAGGGTCATGAAACCTTTTTTAAACAATGCCATTTCCCTTTTAAGAATGTATGGCGGGAAATTAGGTTAATAACTGAATGATTATTGAATAATCAGCAATGTATAAAAGAGTGAGGTAGAATGATAGACTGTATTCTGAAGAAGTTCGTAAGGACGAAACCTAGGTCAATAATAAAGCAGTGTTCGTGGAAAAGGTGGTTACAGAGTCTTTCCTGTGGCTTTTTGGAGTTGGTTAGTACCTGCAAGTTTTGGTTTGGAATCTGTTTCATCTCCTTATTGGCATCGGCCTCACCTTGCTTTTTACATCAAGTTACAGTTCAATTTTGGTTCCTGGTTATGGCGAGCGAGAGTGGTTCGGTAGATGTCGGGGGTATGTTACAGCATATTCAAGATACTTTGCAAGAACATTCGATTCTTATACAACAATTGCTCACTAGAGATATGGTGAATTCCACGCAAACAGGGAACAGCTTGGGGTTCCCATTGACACAACCAACACCACCAACGGCACCTAATTCCAATACTCAAGGTAACATAGAATATGGTGAAAAAGAACAAATGGTAAAAGATGTAAGCAGTTGGAAAAATAACAAGTATAATTTTTCAAATGGTTCAACCAAACAAACTACCACAGTGGAAACTATATACAACATTAAACCTTTGGAAGACATGCTCAAAATATTTGAGAAAAAACTGTTCAAACTAAAACGTTTACAATTAGAAAACAGTTATTTACTGCGGAACATTGAATTGGGTATCATCCCCAAAGGCTTACGGCTTTGGAGGTACCCGAACGGTTGTGCTAACAACAAGAACATGCTTCAAGATTTACATGCATTATTTGACAATTGCGGTACTCGATTGATGGAGATTATAGTAAAATACAATGACATTCAAATCTCAGAATTATTCACTCAGTTAGAAGAACTCAATGGTAATATATCTCAAGATCTTCTATTTGAAAAAGTTTATGAACAGTATGCATTTATCACAACAGACGTAACCAAATGCTGTGATAACATTTTCCGGAAGAAAAGTAATAAAATCCAACGAGACCTTCAAATATATGCAAAACACCAAGCATATCCTAAATCAGCGAATCCAGGTAATAGCAACTATAGCAACGGTCAAACACAACAACAATCGACCAATATGGATGACGTCAATCCGCCGCTTGAGGGTGATGACGATGACATCCGCACAGAAGGCGAGGAAAATACGGAAGAAGGCGGAAGATGGTCGGATCGGTTAAGGAATCAAAGTGAAGCGAATAACCAGCGAGAATTTCAAAAGACAGGCGCTAGACCCAAACAGACTTTTTTGGGACTAACTGCGGGCAAAAAACGGAGAATTTAAATTGCATCATAGATGAAGAAGCGAGAGCACAGACAGCAAGGGGTGTTATCCCAATACCATATGTACTTTCTTCAATGGTGGATTTAGAACAACAACATCACACCATGAGTAAGTCCCGTGTAAACTTTAAAGATATATCTGCCTGTATACAGGACAATTGCAATAATTTTACGTCTTCTTCTGATGATTATGTATCTGATATGAATGTGATGTATGATGATAGTAATGTACAAGAATACAATAATAGTTGTTGTTTTAATACTCAATTGCTTCAAGCACAAAATAACAATGAGCATGATAATATACTACTAGAATTAAGTACGTATCAATATAATGAAGAAAACTTAAGCAATGATGGGTATAATGGAAAAGATAAAAATGGAGATGGGCATGTAACAGCAAGTTTAGATAATCATAACTATTTAGTTAATTTTTGTATAAATCAAAATCCAGATAATTACATTATACAAAGTGATAACAATATGCAACTACACGATGTAGATATATCAGTATGTTCAAATCTGAATACTACAACAGAACATAATGTGCATTTTTTATGTAATCCAAGTGTTATAATGAATACAAAGAAAGATTACAAAATATATAATTATTCTTCCAAGGACATTACAGCAGCACATGCAGATTTATTTTCAAAAGGACTTAATTTTGTCCCATGTATCAAAGGCAATATGGTGCAATCTATATTAGATTTAAAGTTATTTTCTAGAAAATTAAATTTAAAGGTATACTTCAATAACAACATTGAATGTCAAGCTGGGGAAAATAATATGTTCACGAAACCAAGTCTATTCAATCCACCCATGAATGATGAAATTATGTATTTTGAAAGGAGAACTGAATATGACATAAGACAATTTTATAAAAAATACAAATATAATAAACATGTCAACATTACAACAACTGAAAAACAGCTTCTTAAAGATATACAAAATGATCCAACATTAAGAGTCATGAGACCCGATAAAGGTAATGGTATAGTCATATTGGATTATAATGATTATAGCCTATACATGACTAACATGTTAATGAGTAAAACATATGTAGAAATAAGTAGAAATCAAGTACATATAGCATATAAAAGAATTGAAACAATGTTAGAAGATATGTTATACCAAGGGGGTATCACTGAAACAGAATATAATTTTTTGAGAAATGAATATCCAGTAATCAGTGGTATCTTCGGAATACCAAAAATACACAAAGGCCTTGATAACTTGGATTTCAGGCCTATAGTAGATGGAAATAGAAGTGTCACATGTAATATAAGTAAATATTTGGATCATTTCTTTAAGGAAAGCATGAAATCTTTCAGTTATATTACAAAAGACTCATGGGATTTTTTGAGTAGACTTAACCAAATAACTATGAAAAAAGAATATGTTTTCATTACAATAGATGTAGTAAATTTATTTACTACAATACCCCATGATGTAGGCCTATTATGGCTGGAAGAACAACTTTTTTTGACAAAACTATATGAACAAGATCAAATTAATATATTAATAAATTTAATGGAAATAGTACTGAATAATAATTATATATTCTTTGAAGGTAGCTATTTTCAACAAATCAGTGGGGTAGCCATGGGGGCACCTTGTGCCCCTATGTATGCAAATTTAATAATGAGTTATTGGGAACAAAACTATTTATTCACAACAGAGTTTCGTGAACATCTTATTATGTATACCAGATATTTGGACGATATTTTTATCATATGGAATCCAAATAATAATATAAATATATTAGACACATTCTTACAGTATATCAATAATACAGTAAAATTTCTGAAGTTCACTTATAATATCCAAGAAAATAATATCAACTACCTGGATGTAGATATAACACATGACAAACAAACAAACATTTTGAACACAAAAATACATAGAAAACCTACATTTTCAAATGCGTACTTGCATTTTGATAGCTGGCACCCTGGCCATCAGAAAAAAGCCATTATTAAGGGGCAGATGGTCAGGGCAGCCAGAATGGTCAGCGAAGAAGTTGATTTCTTAGAAGAAATGAAATACATCATGCAATTATTCATGAATAGGGGATACCCAGAACAATTTTGTGTTCAAATATATGAAGAAGTAATAAATAAAAGAAAAAATGGAACATATACGGCAATTTTAAAAACTGGTGCAATATCAATCAATAATGAAGATATAATAGATGAACAATCTTACAACAACATCCCATTATATATCATTAAATTTGATGATTGTTCCAAAGATATAGAACACATTATTAAGAGAAATTGGGATTTCTTTGTCAATGATAAAATTGGGAGACAAATATTTTTTGGAATAATAAAATTTGTATATAAGAAGAGTCCTTCCTTTAAAAACATATTAGAAAACAAAAGAAATACTGGAAAATATACAAGTGCAAGAAAAGGAAATTTTAGATGTGGAACATGTAGGACATGTAGTTATATTCATGAAACAGGTACTAATATTATGATTAATGAATGTAACATAAAAATATATGGGCATTATAATTGTCAAACAATGAATATAGTATACATAGCCTTGTGTCAACAATGTAAGGCGTTTTACGTGGGAAAAACGAAAAGAAAATTTAGAGAACGAATTAAAGAACATTTATTAGATATTCAGCATCAGGAAAAATAGTAATGCTTTAGCAAGACACATTATGGAATACAAAGATCATACCTTTAAATTTATGGTTGTAACTCAAATTAAACAGGACTTACAAGGAAGGACTACCATATATCACTTGGATATGGAAGAATTAAAATGGCAAATATTACTTAATTCATGTATACCTCCGGGTATAAATGAATATATGACTATAATGCCAGTATTAAAATTAAATAGAATATATAATACATGATATACAATACCAACTATATACATTGTATTATATTTACATTTCATTAAACATATTAAAAAACAATACAACAAGATCAAATTATTGGAATAAATTATGAACATATATAATATTATGAATTTAATAATCAATAGGTTGCATACTATATATATATAATAATACACACATATCAATTGTATTAAATAAGATATATGCACATCAAATACTCCATTGTAATATAGTTAAGTCAATTGATAACAACTATATACACTAGTAGTATATATATATATATATTTTTATCATAATTTATACATAGATTTCATGGTACATAAAATATCCATATAGGAACACTTAACAACATATAGGTTCCAATAAAGTATATTTATGATAGTACATATATAGAACATTATTATCACATATAGGATCAATACATCATTCATAATGATTTTTTGTAATATTTGGTAGAATAAGCATATACATAATTTACAAATTGATTACTTGGATACCTTGTAAGTTAATTTTAAGTATATAACTGTACAAATTATTTTGTTAAAGTGCACATGAGGTAGCGATGTATTAATATGTGTTGTATTTAAATGACAAAGTTTTAAACAATGCCATTTCCCTTTTAAGAATGTATGGCGGGAAATTAGGTTAATAATTGAATGATTATTGAATAATCAGCAATGTATAAAAGAGTGAGGTAGAATGATAGACTGTATTCTGAAGAAGTTCGTAAGGACGAAACCTAGGTCAATAATAAAGCAGTGTTCGTGGAAAAGGTGGTTACAGAGTCTTTCCTGTGGCTTTTTGGAGTTGGTTAGTACCTGCAAGTTTTGGTTTGGAATCTGTTTCATCTCCTTATTGGCATCGGCCTCACCTTGCTTTTTACATTTATGTTTTTATTTTCGTATTTATTTAACCACTGGGGTGAATACGGAATTTATGTTTTTTATTTATGTAATGTCTTCTATACAAACTGTTTTTTACCCAAGTAATTTTTCAATTATATTTTATTGGATAATTAATTCATTAATTATTTCAGAAGGAAAAGCTATAAAATGATTGTTTTAGCCTCATTTTGGGTTTGTTTCTGATGTAGAAGTTTAAAAACGGATCTGTATAGGCAGCGTTAATTCTGTGTTGTATGGTCTCACAATAAAATTACGTGTACCATAAGGTCTTGGCGCCCTTATTTGGTTCTCCAGTGAACTTTTCATTTGGTTTCAGTTTTTATCAAGTTCGCTCTCATCTCTTGGATTGTAAAGTTGTTCAAGGCTTTAAAAACTTTAGACATTTTAATTACACTGATAAAGAAGTAACCAAAGAGCATTTTTCTCTGTTTCTAAAGTGAATGAAGTTTGTTCCCACTACTAATTTTGATTTAGTTGATTCCCTTATAGAAGCTAAATTATATCTTAGAAAGCTTAATTTAGCTATATATTTTAAAGACAAGGAACAGGGAACTTTAATGCCAGCCTTAAAGAAAAAAAGCACCTTTAACCCCCCCCCCCTTTACATTCCACCCTTGTCACTTTGGGCAAAGTAATTTCTGAAGACTTATACAAAATTCAAGAAGAGTTAAAGGGTAAAAAGAAAAAAAAATGATTTAAACAGACTAGAAAGAGATTTATTTCGAAAGATATGTAATGATACAGAGGTCAGGGTCATGAAACCTGACAGGGGGGGTTGTGCTATATGATTAGATTGATTATTCCAACAAAATGCATGAGATTTTGTACAACACTTTAGTATACAAAACTATTTCACTAAATGACATCAATATTGCATACAGGTGCATTGATTTATGGCTGGAAGAATTTTTGTTGGACCTTAGAATATTTTTCGACACAATTTTTTGAAAGTCAAACATCCTGTGTTAGCCACCATCTTTGGAGTGCCTAAAGTGCATAAAGACATTTTTAATCCCCCGTTCCGAGCGATAGTCTTCGGGAGTAAGTCCAAACATTCTCTTTTGGTGTAGTGGTGGATAATTGGTTAAAACACACATACAATAATACCCCCCACATACTCAGAAACTCGTGGTATTTTTTAGGGAGACTGAAACATGAACTTTGGAATAAAGATTTAAAATTTGTTACCATTGGTGTGGTGGACTTATTTAATTCCATACCTAAAGATGAGGGGTTGGAATTATTTCACCAATCAATGGTTAAGCATTCCAGTTTAGACAATGACAAGATATTGACTACATTAGAATTCATGACTATTGCATTACAAAATAATTTTATCTTTTATGAGGGTGAATCCTTTAAGCAAATAAAAGGGGTTGCTATGGGAGCCTCTTGTGCACCCAAGTTTGCAAATTTAGTTTTAACTGAATGGGAACACCAACATGTATTCAACAGTACCTACAAAAAGAATATTAAACTGCATGTACGTTTCACTGAGGATGTTTTTATTTTATGGGAAGGAGAAACTGAGGATATAGAGAAGTTTGTTATATACCTTAACAACAGATGTTCCTATTTTAAGTTCAATCATACTTATGATTTGGAAGGTTTAACTTACTTAGATTGTTACATTTCACACACTGATAGAGGTTTTAAATCCAACATCCACTATAAGCCCAATTTTAGTAATTCTTACTTGGAATTTAATAGCTGTCATCCGTATTCACAGAAAAAAAGCATACTTAAAGGACAATGTATTATGGCAGCAAGAATGACATCTGACTATACCAAAGTGGTTAAAGAATTGGGTACGGTGGGTAGTATGATTTTGGAAAGGGGGTATCCCCAGAAACTTATTAGAGTGACCATTGACTACACTTTGTCTAAACGGGGAACCATGTACAAACCCTTGTTGGGAACAGATTTTACTCCTGTACATGAAAACACATCTGGAAATAATTTTAGTAGAGCTATGGTTTTGAAATATTGCCTTTATTCTCCTATGGTAAAATATGTGATAACAAAAAACTGGAATATACTAAGGAATGACACTGAACTTTATAAATTCCTTGGAAATAGCCCAACTTTTGTACATAAAACAGGTAGGAATATTAAGGCTAACTTAGACGACAGTAAGAATAAAGGAAAGTATGCACGAGACAAGTGGACCAAGAAGTGTAGATGTTGTAATCAGTGTGAATACATAAAAGGAGAAATACAGCTGGAAAATACGACTCAGACTAAGATCATCTTTCAGTATGGGAAGTGTAGTACAAAGGGTGTAGATTATTTGGCCATGTGCTCCACCTGCCCAGCATTGTATGTTGGGAAAACAGACAAGTTTCTAAAAAACAGAATTTACGAGCACTACTATGAAATTAGGAAATGAAACAGGAAGAATGCTTTGTACAGGCACATGGAAAGTAACAACACCTGCAATACATTTAGATTTGCCATTTTGGAAAGGGTACACATTAACCTGAGGGGTGGCAATTGTAAGTTATTATTAGAAGAAAAAGAAGTTTATTGGCAGTTAAAATTAAATGCTTTCAACCTCCCAGGACTTAATGATTTTACTGCACTAAAGCCAGTATTAGAGGCTAGGATATAAAGTGTTTCTTTTGAAAGTGATTTCTTATAATTCATATACATGCTTATTTTATATTTTTTTGTAATATTCCCCCTCAAGTATCTTATGTTTTTTGTAAGGGAAGCTTTCATTGTTGTAAATTGTTTTTTTATGCTTTGATTTTAATTTTTGCCACAGGAAGTGTTTTTAGAGAAGTATGATGCCTTTTCCTGGTTCTAGCAACTATAAAAGGAAGTTTGCCATCTTTTTTTAATTGAATCTAAAGAAGTCCTATTAAACAGGATGAAAGCACTAATTTCAAATTCTAAGTTAGAATTAAACTTCTTTTTTTTATTTTAAAGGGAGTTTTTATTGTCTTTGAATCATTCAGCCAGAATTGCAGAGTGACATTGTGATGTTCACATATATGTTCTCCCAGTTGACAATTCTTTTTGACTGCACAAAATGAGGGGCAGGCTTGACAAATTGCTATATACACCACTTATCTGGTTGTATAGTCAGCATACTGGTCAAAATAATATCTCTTTTTACAGAGTAGATGTATAAAAACATATATATAAGTGCCCCATCTGCAGGAGGCATCACTCTGCTGTATGACTAAAATAATAATCATTATACCATAAATCCCTGCCCATATGTCATGTATTGCTAATCTGAAAGGGACCAAGTAAGGTCAGAATGAAGATAATGCAAGCTATCAGAAGAGAGAAGGCAGGAGCATGGTCAAGATGGTTAACTTAGAGCAGCAACTGGTGAAAGCTCTGTGAATGAAGACTTTTCTCTGACAGAAAATGTAATAAAAAATTAAAATTTGAAGATTCTTGTTAGCTAATTTTATTCTTTAATAGTGAAAAGATTTATAGCTTTAAGTTCTTCAAAAGCTGTAGTTTTTCTGTAAAAATTTTAACTGTTTGGTTAAGAGAGAAGAGACTTCAACACGAGTCACTCAATAAATGGTACTAAGGATTCTTGCATCAAAGAACACATCCAGTCAATACTATCTAGTATGCAGGATGTATTACTTAAAATAGACAAACCAGATACAAAACTAGAAAGTTTCAAAGAAGAGATCACAAACAGGATAGAACATTTTGAAATTCTTACAAAAAAATAAGGGGCACACATCAGCATTATGGAAGATACAGTACTTTGAATGATCATGAAGGCAGAATAACTGAAGGTGAGTCTCTGACTGAATTTATTTTAAAACAAAATAACTGGCTCATATAAACACTTGATTTAGAAAATCAACTAAGACAAAAATAACATTAGAATTCATAGGATATCTAAAAAGTATGAGGGAGACAATATAATAAACTTCTTAACTACTTGGCTACATAAAACATTAAAGCTATCTGAAACTTTATTTTTTTTTAATTAAAAGAGCACATAGATCCATGAGAGCACCTTCTAAGAAGGAAAACTCACCACCAGGCTCAATTATAGTTAAATTCATTTCTAGTTTAGAAAAAGATCAAAGTTTAAAAACAGCAATGTCCAGCCACTTATTAAAATAGGTGAACACATAGTAAGAATTGACAATGACCATTCCAGTAAAGTAATGAGTAAAATAAAACCCTGTTTACCACTGATCAAGGAACATAAAAAGAAAAATATTAAAGCTACTTTGTTTTTTTCCTGCAAAGATTAAATTATTCCTTTCTGAAGAAACCACAATATCTAACACACCATAGGAGGCATCCACTTTTGTTAACAACAATACAGTCTTTAAGAATACTGAAGAAATGGAGTGGAATAGTATAACCATGAAGAGACATAGTGAGGTGAATTCTTGGAAAATGCTTCTAAAACTAAAAAGCCTAAAACCAAATGATTCTTATTCTGATTTCAGGACTATTGTTTTCTGAAATAAGAGATTTGCTTTTTAAGTAAAAGGTCTGTACTGAACTTTAAGCCTCAAAACATATGTAAATATGCATTTATATTTTAAGCTAAAACATTTTCATGATGATGAATATAAAGGGTTAGTTTTACTGTTTTAGTATATTTACAGTGAAAGACTTAATATATAGTTCATTTAACTAAACCTATATGTCTCTTTCTAAATATTAAACAAATACTGTAAGATAATGTCATACTATAAGCAATAGGACTGGTAACTTTAAAGCTATATAAGAATTGTATTTTGTTTGCTCAACATTGCTTGGCATGTGCATTGCTCGATTAACTGAATGTCAGATCTAAAGTAATATGCTTATTAGAAGTGTTAATGTGCTGGTGATTTTGTTTTCCTTGCTCCTGCATAACATTCCTTCCACAGGTCATTTATGAAACAATAGGCACTAAGAAAGAAAGCTCGAGAATAAAAGAATGTTACATTTTTTCAGGATGCTGGATTTTTTCCATCTTGAGCTGTCCTGAAGAAAATTTAGGTTAATGTTCATCACTTTTGCCTGTGAAAGAAGAAAAAGAACTTTATATATATTTTTTTCTTATCTCAAGTATATATGTAAGAAATATATTCAAAATAACACCTCTTTTCCTTTATTAGAAATGAAGAACTGGTAAGACAAAATGTATAGTAATGTTTAATACTGGGATGATGTAACATATGATTTGCTTACATTTTACATGTTAATAGCTTATGCTGTATTGTTATTAACTTTAATTATACATATTAACTGTACATATTAATTGAAAGAAGTAAAGTTAGATGTTTGTTACTGATTAGAACAGCTTAAAAGAACTAAGAGGAATGAGAAACTTACAGAGGAAATTAACAGCTGGTGTGTGCTGTGAGTTGTCATTTTCACATGCTGTAGCCAGATTCTGATGTCAGCATGTAAACTTTAGCCCACAATAGCAGTTCACGGTGACTAAACACATGTATTCAAATTAAATAAGCAGGAATTATTTTATATATAGTCAATATTGCATGTAACATTGGAATTAATAAGAGTAAACATCTTATGAATAATATGCATATACACAAGGAATGCAATATCTGCTATGTAAGATTAATAAAATAGCAGTATCAGTAAGTTAAGAAATATGTACACATACTATAATCTTTATTAGATAGCTGATGATTAAATAGCTCTTTGATGGGAGATTTTTAGAAATATAAGATATATAGAATAAGGTAGAATACTAGCGGAAAATAAGACAGAAAAATGTACTTAAATACACTGCTTTTAAGAAAGAGGTATATTACATAAAGCTGCATATGGCAGACATGTGACTGTACAAGATCTCATATAATTTACATAGAAAATCATATAAAATTTTCAGAAATGGTATAAAAATGAAATTTGAAGTTTGGTCTTGTGAACTTTGAAGATTTTTATATGTTGTATGTTATTAGATTCAGTAAGACTACCTGAAATAACTCATTTCATAAGTCAGAGCTGAATCTTGAGTGTTTTATTGATGAATCAGTACACCTATTTTGACAGAAAGTAAAGTAGTTTTTCAATATGTTTGAATCGGGGAAAGGAGAATGGGAATTCAAATTAAACACTTTTGTAACTTTTGAATACAATATGGACTGCAATTTTTTTACTCCATAGAAATAGTAAGACATTCTCTTCAAACTCAGTAATGTATATATTTTTATGAACTAGTTTAATAAGCAAACATATCTTTAAATATTTTGATATTTGACATATATGAGTATTACAGAAATTTGAAATATAGACACTTGTACTTTAAAAACTAATTCAGGGAATTTGTTAGAGCTATAAAATGTGTCCTTTGATATGCTAAATATATATATATATATATATATATATATATATATATATATATATATATATATATATGCACATTGATTTCTCTTTTATATTATAGTTTAGTATGATAAGATTACCTGTGACCTGTAAGATTACAGATGTTTTATCTATTCAGGTCCCACTCTGTTAATACTTAATTATTTAGAGAGCTAGTTATAATAGTGTTAAATGAGTGAATAATTTGGGAATATTAAGTGGGAAATGTATGCTATTATTTGAATAGGCATATAGTATACTATTTGCTAAATTATTTCATATCTATGATTAATAGAAGAGAATTATTAAATTTGTATATAGTAATGGAGGGATAGTTTTAATTGACAAAATATATAACTAAATTATTAGTCTCTTATTATGTTGACCTATATATAATATTATATTAATTATTTGTAAGTCAGGGTAGCTTTTGGCTAGTTTTTTCATGAATGTTTAGGTGTTGCTAGGTAGAGTGATAGTATAGTAGTTTGATTATTCAATAGGCAGACTAGAAATGTTAGTATCCATGGAAGGTTGCATTTCATTAGCATTATATACAGTTATAATTGTAGATGTCTTTGTTTTGGTTATTTTTGAATTTTAGTATTTTAGTTTGTAGAAAGGAAGACTTTACAAAAACCTGGAATGTTAAGATACCGTTGTTGGAATGCATTAGAGTCTTATATATAATTAAATTAATATGGTAGATAAATGTGTCATATATTCTGTTAAAATAAATCTTTTTAATGCACAGTATGGATAGTTTTAATCTATTATCTATTAATGTAAATGGACTAAATAATGGCAACAAAAGGAAATCATTAATGAGATATGTAAAATTAAATAGAGGAGACAATATATTTTTGCAAGAGGCTCACTTGAAAGATATACAATATTTAAATAACTTTGGTTATGAAATGGTATCATCTTCTTTTAACAAAAAGAGGAAAGGAACTGCTATACTGTGGATAAAATCCACTGTAATGCCTAAGGTCATGGAATCCTTTAATGATCCTAAAGGAATGCATACATTTGTATTACTTAAATCTAATGACAGACTCTATACATTAGCTCATTTTTACTGGATCCCTGGAATATATGCAAGAGTGGCTAAAGATCACTTAAAATTACTACAAAGTCATTGGAAGGGTAGTTTAATTTTATCAGGGGATTTTAACTGCATATCTAATATAGAAGATACAAATGAACAGAAGAAAGCTAAAATACTGACATCCACTAAAGCAATACATAGAAGGATTAGTAATAATAATTTAGTTGATTTACTAGTAAAAGCAGAAGATAAGTCATTGTTCTTCACTCATTGTTCTTATGCACACTGGACACAAAATAGAATCAGTAGGATGTATGCTGCTATACATTTACTTAATAAAATTATTTTAAAACTATGCATTGTCCTTTATCTGATCATAATGCACTAAGTATTAATATATCAATGAATGTAAGATAATTTCAGATTATTTATACAATCCCAGTATATATGATGAAATTAAAAGAGTTTGAGTTATGTTAAGGAACAAACTGAGGATTTTTTATCTTTGAATAATAATGGGCAGGTTAGTGAAGTTATACTATGACACTACTTAAAATGCATATTAAAGATAGAATACAAAGATGGGTTAGTAATAAAATGAAAGAATGGGATAAATAGTTATTAGAAATACAAGATGAAATACACAAACTGAAATTTATAAAACAAAAAAATTAGATAACAGTGAAATCATTAAAAAATAATCACAAAATATCAAAGAAAATTTATACAAAGAAATTAGATAATAGTGAAATCATTAAAAAATAATGAAAAAATATCAAACAGTTTTAATACATAAAGTGGAGATAGCTTTAGAAAAACAATTGCATAGTTATTCAATGACTTTAAAATATCTACATAGATTAGCCAATAAAAGTAAGATGTTAAGTAAAAAGGCATAAACCAATAATATCAACAATCCTTACACTAATAATATTACCTCTGATAGAGAAGAAATGTTTAATATATTTTTTTAAATCCATGAGGATCTTAATAAATATAAAAAATAATCCTGATGACTAAAAAATTAACAATTATTTAAAGAAAAGTGTTACTAGCAAACTTAATGACCAACAAATATCTCAGCTGAATAAGCGTATTACCCTGATAGAAGTTAAAGAAGCTTTAAAAAAAGGTAAAAATGGTAAAGCTCCCTGGTAAGATGGTTTAAGTATGGGATTATATAATCATTTGTGTTAAATATTTTAGAATTACTGAGTGACATTTTTAGGATAATTCAAAGTGAGAAAATAATTCCTCCCTTGTGGAAAGTTTCTGTAAACTTAAGGAAAGGATAATAAGTTAGTCTCCTCATACAGACCTATTGCATTATTAATTGTAGGCTACAAATATTTAATTCCATTTTCACCACAAGCTTCAGAGATATAGTAGATAAATTAACTAATAAAGATCAAACAGGATTTATAGTCAGTAGATTAACATACAATAATATAAAAAAAAGTACTATCTTAGAATTAGCATAAAGAATAAATAAGAAATTGACCTTAATTTAGCTTGTATATTAAGAGAGCTTTTGATTCTGTAGATTGGAACTACTTGTTTAAAACTTTAGAAGTGTTTACATTTCCAGAACAGTTTATTAGAATATTAAAAAACATTTATAGAGACTCCAAAGCACATGTTAAAATTGCATCTTACATTTCTCAGGGATTCACTTTAAGCAAAGGCATAAAACAAAAGTGTTCCTTGTCCCCTTTACTATTTGCATTATTTATTTAACCTTTAGCTAATAGTATAAGAAACAATGGAAAATTGATGGAGTCTGAATTAACAGAGATTGTAAATCTAAAATACAGTCCCAGGAACACCAAACGAAGATCACCACAATGTAATAAACAATGTATTCTTTTATTTATAAAATAACAAGCACTTTTGCATACTATCCAGTATGCTTCATCAGGTAACAATTCATTATAAAATTTTGAATACTTATATAGCAATAAAAGCCAAGTTAATGACTTAATTTCCCGCTCTTTTTTACCTCTTAATTGATAATCAATTTAATTTCATTCATTAACCTCTTCAGTTAAAGAAACATTCTATTGCTACTATAAAAGTCATGTCCTCACTTCAACATTCAACTTAGATTATTATAAATCCAATTAAATTAACCCTAATTCAAAAAATCAAAAACAAATATATTATATTATCTATATGTTTCAAGATCAAACTATACAAATAAATAAATGATGTATGCTCCATAGTGGGGAATCAATCTTATAATTAAAATATATGAATATATCTGGAAAATATGTGAAATATGTAATAAGTATATGTATATATATATATATATATATATATATATATATATAAAATGTATTAGATACATCTATATGAAATATGCTTGACATAACTATAATTAAATAATCAGAATATTGGTAGACATATTACAACTATCCAAAGTAAATAACAATGAAATGTAAAATTTTTTAGTATCCAATATATATATATATATATAAATAAAAACATATAAATACAATTATGAATAAAAACATAATATGAACATAATTAATACATAGACTCATATCTAAATCAACATATTAATATTATGACATCATGTTCCCAGAATCACTTGTAAAATGTTTACCTGGACACTAATATAGGTTTTATACTGACTGTACTATTGAGTCCAGGGGCTATATGTGCTTTTAACTTCAATATCCATTCTAGTTCGACTTTCTCCAGGTAATTCATATTATTCCCTCCTTTCTTAACTCGTCTTACAATATCTATTACACGAAATTTGAAACTATGATCATGATGAATATTTATATGTTTGGCTAAAGCATTAGTTAGAATTGACTTCCTAATTTCATAGATGTGATTATATGTTCGGTTCTTTAGTCTCCTTGTAGTCAAACCTATATAATATGCCTCACATTTAGAACATGTTGCCATATATATAACATTAATAGTGTCACAAGTAGCTTGCACCTTAAAGTAATAGTCTTGATTAAGTCCTGGTACAAAAAAGTGCTCATCTGTTATAATATATTTGCACATGTTGCACTTATTACATGGTACAGTCCCAAAATGAGGTACTCTATCATTACTGATACTATCAATTATCTTCTCATTACATAGAAGTCTCTTTAGGTTTTTACTATTCTTATAACAAAAATTTGGAGTAACACCTATCAATTTCTTGATTTCTTGATTAGCTATAAGTATATTCCAATTTTTCTTTATGATACTTGTAATATTATAATTATCATTCGTATACCTAGTCACAAAGGGAATATCAGACCTAGGACCATGGTTGCCAGGTATAGATCTCAATTTATTAAAATTACCATTTACTTTTTCTTTCTCCTTACTTGGCCTCTTGTTGAAATATTGACCACTCTGGTTGTGACAAACACTATTTGTTTGTGTAAAACTATAACTAATCTCTTCTATCAAGTCAAGTGGATACCCTCTCATTAGAAATAAATATCTCATATTTAACATCTCTTGATTTCTTTGCATCTCATTGCTACAGAGTCTGAAAATCCTCAGAAACTGATTCTTAATAATGTTGAGGAAAATATGCCTTGGATGCATGCTATTATATTGCAAAATAGCATTTTTACAACATGTCTTTCTATAGATGGTAGTAGTTAATATAGAATCACAACTAACAGATATAGTAACATCCAAAAAATTTATCTCGATATTCGAAAACTCCAAGGTAAACTTTAAAAAGTCGGTAGTAGACTCAAAAAATGTTTGCAATTCCAACAAAGAGTCGGTATCACCTCTCCATAAAATGAGAATATCGTCAACAAAATGCCTGTAAAGTATCATATTGTTTGAATATGTACTATTAAGGACATGTTGACATTCCCAGTTGTACATAACTAGATTTGCATAGGAGTTGGCACAGGGGGTGCTCATTGCAACCCCCCATATCTGCTTGAATAACTTGTTGTTAAAGGAAAAAACATTATTATTAAGCACTAGATCTAACAAGGTGCTAATCAACAATTGTGAATTTTTATCAATACTACCATCCCTACACATCACCTCTCTTACTGCCTCTATGCCATAATCATTCGGTATAACCGTAAATAGATTTTTCACATCCATCGTTGCTAGAATCAAATGCGATGACTTAGCTACATCCTCTTTCAGGGATGCTAAATCTCTTATTAGCTGTTGTGTATCTCTAAGTATACTTGGTATATTCTTCACTATAGGTCCTAGCTTAGATTCCAAGTAAATTGAAATATTTTCAGTTAGCCATTTATTACCCGCTACTATGGGTCGTAGGGGTGGTGGAAACTGATTCTTGTGCATTTTAGGGAGTCCCTTAATAAAAGGAACTAGAGGACATTCAATTAAACAATATTCATTTAATTGTTTACTCAACTGTCTACACATAAGTAGATCATACAAAGTATCATGCCCCATGTATATTAATCTTTCTAACTCTACATCATTGATATTAACGTATTTTTGTGTGTCACATAACATATCCGACATCAAATTATTGTAGAAAAGAGTGTCCATTAACACAAGTCCCCCGCCCTTATCTGCTGGTTTCACAACCATATCAATGTCCTTAGATAAATTTCTAAGTGCTGTTTGTACATGAAAATTCAAATTGTGATATATATGATGTTTACTAATAACATTTATGGATTTAGAAAAATAATCATAAAACTCACTCTCACATACTTGAACAAAACAACTGACATTAGTTGGCATATCAGGTATAAATGCACTTTTTTTCTTTAAATTACATTCATTATTGGTATAAACAGTTTTAGTTTTATCCTTAAACAACAGTTTCAGCGAGATGTTTCTAGCAAACATCCGCAAATCAATCAACAATTCCATTAAACTGCTGGCCTGTGATGGAACAAACAAAAGACCTCTATTTAAGAGGCTATTTTCATGGTCGTTTAATGAACGACTAGACAAATTAAATATTAAGTCATTTAGTTCTTCGGTCTTCTCCTTACCTCCGTATTCTCTTCCGAGTACTTTCTTTTTCTTCTTCCTCTGCTGCTGAACCTTACTCGGTTCTGCATCCGGTATTTCACAGGGAAGGGTAAAAAACCATTAGTTACTGCTGATGAATTGTCTTTGGGTCTCGCACCCTTATGTTGTTCTAACTGCTTCAGTCCCTCTTGGTTTGGTGGTGGAGTATTCATCAAAGACGTTCCTTCTCCTAGGCGCTGATGCTCTACCTGCGTCGCTCCAATCGGAACAATGGTACTAGCCATGTGTGTAAAATTTAAAGCGGAACTGTCATTTGTAATGGAGGTAGACTGTGATGTTACATTAACTTGAGGCCGTGATGTTATTGGTGGATTCAAATTATCATGGCTAGTTCGTTGAAAATTAAATCTTGACCATACAAAGATCTGCCCCGTAAGGAAGTCATGGTAGTCTCTGACCAACTTTTTATGCTTAGTTTGTTGTAATCTCTCACTAAACGCCATCACTTGTAAATACATGGTGTCAACTTTTTGAATATACATTTCCCCTTTAAAATTGTCACTTATACTATTATGCAGATCTTCCACCTTCGTGGTACGTTCACATTCTATCGGGATAAAATAGTCAATGAGTAGATTAATATATTGTTTGCTAAATCCAACATTGAGCTCTTGCCACTGTTTTAACAATAACGGATGCATGTCTCCATAAGTCGGCATGCATAAAATACGCATGCCTCTTGGAATCACATTGAAATGAAGACATGCCTCGAGATGGTGTCTTTGCCAGATTAATTTATGCAATTTATACAAGTTGTTTTCTAAATCTCTAAGGCTATTAATAAAGTCCTTGTGATCAACAACAGTACCTGTATTATTGTTCACTGGTATAGATCTACCCAGGTCTATACTTAAAAGTGGATTAACCCGTTGGTGGATGACATCCTTCCACTTATTCATATTGTCCATAGGAATAGGATTGTAATCTAATTCTACTTGATCTTCCATCGTGTGACAGTAATACAGACTCAAAATAACCACAAGTATCAGCAGAAATCTAAATCTAAAATACAGCTTTTTACAGTATTTAATGAAAGAATAAAAGTTGGAGGAATCTGCTAACCAGTTAATATTATCCATCAGTAAGAAATTAAATGAATTTGTGAATAATATGAGTGAAGAGAAACAGAACATTATTCCCCCATTATATGAATATATGAATTATGTTATCAAAGGTAGACTGACATATAAAGGAAGCTCGTCCAAGCTATATAAGTTAATTATAAATAATAATCATAATTTTAATGTAAAATTCTGGAGCTTTTTAGATAGTGGTGGATTGAGTGACTCAAATGGAAAGAATAAAGCTTTGTTACAGAAATAAGTTACTCAAACTTCAAGTTTATACTGGCAAGTTTATATGTGGAAAAATATACATAAACTGTCTGTAACTCCCTATAAAATCTCTAAGTTTAGTAAAATGACTGCAGTTTGTTGGAGATGTAGTAAAGATGCAAAAGCTGATTGGACACACATTTATGGACTGTGAAAAATTAAATGTATATTGGGAACAGATAAGTATGTTTTTAAGGGGTTAGGGTCTGATAATTGTTCTTTAACTAGATCAGTAATGCTAATGAATGTTCCACTTCATGTACATGTAAAAGCCAAAGAGCAAAAAATATAATGGGCTCTCTTGGCAGTTGCTAGAAAAGTTATTACAAAAATTGGAATTCAATCTCAGTTCCTACATTCAAAGAATTTTTAAATTGATCAGCAATACTATGTAAAACTGAAAAAGAAATGATCAGAATAAGATCTATGAATCATACTAAGACCTTTATTTGTTGGGATAACCTTGAAATTTTGCTGTTGAAATATCAAGATTCTTAATGTGTTTATTATATAAGATTAATCTGATGATTCAATGTATTCCTATCATTGTATAGCAATATGTGAAGTTGAATTTCTTCTTGTGTATATATTGTAAATATGTTAAATTAATAAAAATTTTCTTAAAAAAGAAGAGAGAAGGACATTTTTCAAGTTATATGTAGGGTAATATTTTTGGTGTTTTAGTATGACATGAACATTGCAATAAAGTCTTCTTATTAACCATATAGTTAACTTGTATTAAAAATGATTTTCTCTAGTAAATATAACATTCATTTCAAGATGAAAACAGTTATGGTCTGAATCCAAAACATGATCAAATGTCACAGTAAGAGATGTCAAGTAGCTGATGTACTGTACATATGGGATCAGTTAACTGAATATTGACAATGTTAGGAACTTTACATCTCCATGGCCTCTCTAGTAGCCTTTAATGTCACTTCAGATAATCTATATGGAACTAATTAATAACCTACAGTTGCTAGAAATGTTCTTTAATTCTAGAAAGCAACTACTAAACAAACAGATGGCACTGAAGCTCTTTGGAAAATACTCCATGCATAAAACTTCACTGCAGCATATTATTAATATTCCAGATATTTTATTAAACCTAAGTCAGTATATTAGCATTATGGGACAATTCTAGACAGACATTACTTTTACTAAATCTGCTAAACAAATGCAAAATAATCAAGCTGGAATTAATATTTATATAATGTCAGAAATGTTACATCTACCTAAAATAAATCATTACTTCTAGAATATTGTATTATTAAGCTAAAGCTACTTAGAAAGAGTATAAAACCCTATAATCTTTCAAACTACTTCAACTAGCCATACATATTGTGAATTACTTCTTATATATCTAAGATCTGCTTGAAGTTTACCAAATTTGGATCCTCCAGCTAAGTAAACCGAGAAGAACAAAGTAGGACATATAAATGTTGGTACATGTTGGTCAAAGATTATTGAGCAGGATACCAATTAACTTTCTGAATTTGAATATTATACAATTAAGCTGGTCTTGCCATGTTGTTGACTTTTTTATTGATTAGTGTACTTATGAACAGCTTTCTGCAGGCTAAAGAGGTGTTAACCTATATTAATGAGAAGAATCTATAGGTTAGCAAACTTACTGAATTCTTAGCTAAGTGATGGACTGCATAATAAAATTACTTTCTGTACATCTGTGATTGAATTAAGCTGGCCATGCTGCAGGAACTGTCCAGTACTTGTACATATGAAAGCCAAGCAGTTCACGGTGTTAAATGCTCTAGCATTAGTTTCATTCCACAAAGCACAAGAAATGTCTTGCAGCAAGTTTATGTTACAAAATACAGGATATTCTTTCTCCTGTCATTTGAAAATTACAGGTAATAGTAGCATTTGAAAACTGCTATTTACTAACTTATCTGTACATACATACAGAATACCCTGCAGGGAACTGAATGTGCCAAAAAACAAAAGAAATAATATAGGGTGAATGTACAAATAAGAAGGCAAGAAATGTGGAAAATACATAAATATAGTTGCAAGCACAGAAAACTTCTGGAAGAACCTAGTGTTGATCAGGAACAAACACAGGAATGGTTAAGGAGAGGCAAATTCAAACCAAGAGATAAAAGGTTAATATTGGTGGCCCAAGATAGTGGGCTGTGTACATGTTGGTTTACAAAGTCCACTGAACATGTGGAAGAAACAGACAAATGTAGGTTTTGTTAAACAGAAATGGAAAACAGTTGCATACCTCGTTGCTGGTTGTGACATAATAATGGTAAAAGGACTGAATACTGAAAGACATTAATAATGTGGCATGACTGTTGCACTGGGGATTGTGCAAACATTATAATATTGAAGTGGCTGAAAAACACTAGAAATATGAGCCACAAAGTGTCATATCAAATGATGAAGTCTACATCACATGGGATCACCCATTACAAGCACTTCAAAATACAGATGTGGGAAAACCAGATATAGTGGTCCATGAAAAGAAGACAAAAGTAGCATTGATCATTGAAATCAGTACACCCAGTGAGGGTCTATATTATATACTCAAAGTTTCAAAACTCCAAACCTCATATGATAGACAGCATATGAGCAAAGTTTGAAACATCGAATATATAATAAAAAAGAAAAAGAAAAAACTTACCTAAACACTCTGACCATGAGGGCAAGCCCCCCTGCACCACCCACACACACCCACTACTTAAATATACCAAATCCAAGATTGCACTTCAGTGCATAAAAGGGAAATCTTCCCATTCTGCACCATACAGAGCCATTTGCTTTAACCTTTGAACTTGTAAAAGTTCGATCATATGGTATCAACCATGTGACATTTGAACTTTTACAAGTTTGAGGTTATAATAGGAACCCACCAAGTGACTTCACTATCTAGCATACAGAGAGACAGAAAGTCATAAAATATCAGGATTTGTAGGCAGAAAAGAAAGCAATATGGAAGAAAGATACCCAGACAATTCCGATAGTAGTAGGAGCAATGGGTCTTATAAAAAATAATCTACAATCATATTTAGATATCTTACTGATATATGTAACTCTGTACAAATTGCAGAAGGAGTTATTACTGGGCACATTGTGGGTGCTGTGAAGAGCATTTATAGCTGACATCAAAGATTCAAACAATACTAATTTCATGAACTTTAATCATACTTTGACTTTATACTGGGGTCCATTCCCATCGTGGCATTAGAAACCCAAAAGATTTAGAGAAATTAAAAAAAGAGAGATGATAATGCATTTTTCTGCACTGAGTTTAAGACCATGACTTTGGCACCAATAATTGGTTTGCGTAAGTCCTTCTTGTAGAATGTTGACATAATTTGTGGACTCAGTGACTGCTCCCAGTTTGCAGTCATCAGCAAACTTTGTCAGCCACAGACCTTTTTTTTTTGCCTGTACTTCAGAGAAGTAGATTCCAAACAGTAAGGGCCCCAGCACCGATCCCTGTGGAACACCATTGGTAACGGGTCTGCTTGTGGAGATGGAGTCCCCTATTTTGACTGCATGTGCTCTGTCAGTGTGCCAGTTTGCAACCCACCTGACAGTACATGGGTTGAGTCCCAGCTTAGTGAGTTTTTCAATGACTCCTGAATGGGGAATTGTGTCAAAGGCCTTGACCAAGTCTAGATAGGCCATATGTAAAGATTTGCCTTCGTCCAGGGCTTTGGTGACACTCTCAAATAAGTCCACCAGGTTCAATAGGCAGGATCTCCCTTTAACAAAACAAAACTGAGTCAGGTCAAGTGTTTGAAGATTTCCTATATCCTTGTTGATAAGGTCCATGATGAGTCTCTCCATGGTCTTGTAGATAAGGCTAGTTAGGCAAATCGGTCTATAGTTCCCAGGGTCAGTGGATGCACACCCCCCCCCCCCGTGCAAGAGGATGATGGTAGCTGTTTTCTATTCAGCAGGGACAAAACCAGTGTTTAAGCTGTGGTTGAAAAGAGCACCCAATGGTGTTGCTAACTCCTGTTTTAAACCAGTGAGAATGTAGCCTGGGATGTTATTAGGTCCCGTAGAGCTTGTGCTTTTGGCCTCGGAGACAGCAGTTAAGACCTGCTCTTTAGAGATACTAGGTGAGAAGAGGTGTTAGGAAGGTTTTGGGGTATACTGTATGTGGCAGGGATGGAGGGGGGAGAAGTTTTCACTGAACCTGTCCGCTAGCAGTTTGGCTACTTCCACTGGTATAGTATATGTGGTACCATTCACTACCAGTTCAGTGCAAATCTGGGCTTTTCCTTTAAGGTTTCAGATGTAGCTAAAAATTGCTTATGGTTTTCCTTAGCAAGGGATGCTAATCTAGATTCGTAGTTAGCTTTAGAGGACTTTACAAGATGTCTTATTTGCTTGTTCAAGGTGAGAAGGGTGTGTTTCCAATTCTGAGATTGTTCCTTCTTGCTCTTAGACAGCAATTTAACCTGTTTATGGTGGATGTCCACCAGGTAATCTTGTTTTTTCTTGAGGATCTTGCTGTAGTCCTATCAGGAATGGCTGAGTCAATAGAATTGTATAAATGTTTATACAATGTATTGGTGTATATCCCAGTTTAGGTGTCCTTGCTGTCAGTGGGGCGGGCTCTTTGAAGCTATTAATGCCTTCTCGTAAGAGCATGTAGCTAGCTTTGAAGAATTATTTTGGCCTAATTTCTCCAGGGAGGGGGTCTGATGGTATTCTAACTTTGAAAGAGATGGATTTATGATCATGCTTCACCAGGGAGGGCTGCACACTTGTGGTGGTACACCATTGTACTATGTTGATGTGCAGCCTTTCCAGTTCAGAGACTGGTTTCTTACTATATTTTTCCCTCACATGAGCCATTATGCAGACAGTGGTCCTGCTGGGGAAGCAATATGCTAATAAAGCAGTCTGGAGGGTCGGCAATATTAATTAGCCTAGTACTCTCCCACAGAGGTGATTCAGAGAACAGCTCTGCCAAGTTAATTTTTACTCTACAAGGAAAATATGAGCACCATTTTTCAATGGCATTCACACATTCAATCATATGGGAGTACCTGCATAACAGGTAAGTACAGTGAAAGTCTCTGTGTATGTGTGCAAGTGTGTATATGTGTGCGTGTGTATGTGACTGCGTGTGTTTGACTGCTTGTGTGTGTGTGACTGCGTGTGTGTGACTGCATGTGTGTGTGACTGCGTGTGCATTTGCATGCATGAGTGTGACTGTGTGTGAGTGCGCATGTGTGTGTGGGAGTTAGGGTGTCTGAAACTAAGGGTTGTGTTAAGTGCTATGAGTGAGATGGTGCTTTCCTGACATAGTATAAATACATTAATGGCTGCTGCATGTCATGTTTGTGGATGACATCGTTAGAAAAATCCTAAGAAGCTTTTAGTTATTTGCTGACATTTTTGTGATTAGTTCAGAATGGACTTAAAATGAGGTGTTAGGGTCTGTTTCATTACGTTAAGTCATAACTTTTCTTTAGTTTGTCATTAAAAACATACCTGTCTTACACCTCATACTTAACTCGTGGATATAGCATTTCAGCTGTGTGGATCTTATTACACACATACACACACACACACACATATATATATATATATATATATATATATATATATATATATATATATATATATATATATATATATATATATATATTTATTTATTTATATTTTAGACACAAAAAAAAAATATATATATATATATATATATATATATATATATATATATATATATATATATATATATATATACACACACACACACACACACACACACACACACACACATATATATATAATATATATATGTGGGTGTGTGAGTGCGTGCATATACATCTTCAGCTTGCCATATGGCAAACCATTTCTCTTCATTCAGACTTTTGTGCTCCACAACCAGTCTTCACCAATACCTGATTAGTTTTTCTAGCATCTCCCAGCCATATGCATTGTTATGTGACACTGCTCACCCCCCAATCTATACTTCTAGTATAAACCTTATGATAGATATATACTTAATTGTCTCTGAACCTGCTTATACCCCTCCTCTTAACTGCAACATATAGGTTCATAGAAGGTTACTAGGCTAATGGCCCTATGGCCTTTACAAGCCTAGCCATGTAAAACCCCAAGTACTCTTACTGACCATAGTTAGATGGTCATTCTTAGCAGAGTGATTCTGTAATCAGCACCAACTGCCTCTGTCCATGAGGGTCTTAGGTACCACCCCTGGGGTGAATTTATGGTCACCCATCCAGTTGTCAAGGTTGCGCTTAAATAGGGTCATTGAGGAGCTCTGCTTCACATGGAGTGGGAGCTTATTCCAGAGGAGTGGCAATCGCTGGGAGATATATCTGTCTCTCAAGCATTTTCTGTTAATGTCACAGCCAAGGTTGAGATCCCCGGAGTGAGTTATTTTGTCCCATTTGATCTGCAGATGTGCAGCAATTCCATTAGGGAAGGGTCCAAGACTGCTCTGTAGGCCAGGCACAGGTCACCTCTCTGCAGCCTGTATGATACAGACTACAGTGACAGGGCTTTCAGTTTTTCCATGTAGGTCATGTTTTGGATTCTCTTGGTTAGAAACCTCTGTAGTCTCTCCAGTCGCTGCAGGTGTCTGGTGAGGTACATGCAGAAGGAAGCATTGTACTCAATTAGTGGTCTGATAAGGGTCAAGTACAGCTGAGCTAAAACCTCCCTGATTTTGGATGCGATGCTCTTATTCATGAAATGTGCAATACAGAATGCTTTTCTTACCACTACAGACACATGGTGATCAAAGTTTAGATTGCTATCAACCTGTGTTCCCAACTCTCACACCACTGAGTTTGAGCTTAGAGGGGTGCTATCTATGTCATAATTAGAAGGGGCTAGTTTTTTGCCAAAGAGGATAATGAAGCATTTTTTTTGCATTAAGTTTTAGTCTGTGAGTTTGACACCAATCATTTGTCTGTGACAGCCCTTTCTGTAATATGTTAATATCGTTGGGGGACTCTGTGATTGCACCCAGTTTACAGTCATCTGCAAACTTGATAAGGAACAGGCCATCTATCTTCACCTGGACTTCAGAGAAATAGATTCCAACAGTAGAGGGTCCAGCACAGATCCTTATGGTACACCAATGGTAACCGGTATATTGATGGAGGTGGACTCCCTAACTTTGACAGTGTGCATTCTGTTGCTGAACCAGTTGGCTACCCATCTAGTAATGCATGGGTTAATTCCCAGCTGGGAGAGTTTCTCTATGATACCTGAATGGGAATTGTGTAAAGGCATTGACTAAATCAAGATAGGCAGTATGTATTATTTTTACCTCATCCAGCGCTTTAGTGACATTATCAAAGACGTCCACTGGATTTAGTAAGCAAGAGCTACCCTTGACGAAACCAAACTAGGTTGTGTCAAGAGTTTGAAGGTGGTTGCCTGTGTCCTTGTGGATAAGGTCCATGATGATTCTTTCCATGGCCTTCCAAATAAGGCTGGTTGGGCTTATGGGTCAGTAGTTCCCAGGGTCAGCTGATGGGCACCCTTTGTACAAGGGGATTTTTCTTTCTATTCTCCACTCTGCCGGGACAAAGCCAGTTCTCAGGCTATAGTTAAAGAGAGTGCTGAGTGGTCATGCTAGGTCTTGTTTTAGATTGTTTAGTAAGCAGCTTGGGATGGTATCTGGTCTCATAAACCCATGTGTTTGGCCTTGGAGAGTGCTTGTATGACCTGTTCTTTGGAGATACTTGGTAGAGGACTGATGTCAGAAATGCTTTGGGTTATGTCTGGTGGAGTTGGTGGGGGGGGGGTAAAGTTATTACTAAATCTGTCGGCTATCAAGTTGTCAATTTCCTCAGGTTCAGTGTGAGTGGTAGCCTCCACTATGTTTGGCACAGAGCTGGGCATTACCATTTAGGTTTCGGATGTCGCTAAAGAATGCCTTATGATAGTCTTTAATTAGGGATGCTAATTTAGACTCATAACTAGCCTTAGAGGACTTAACAAGATATCTCATTTGTTTATTCAAGCTGTGGAGGGTATTCTTCCTCTGTTGAGTAAGTGCCATCCTGTTCTTAGATATCAGATTCTTTCTTTTGTTGTATAATTTATTTGTACTTACAGTCCACCAGGGTGGCTTGTTTTTATGGGAAGACCTAGTTTTGCTTCTGTTAGGTACAGCCGAGTCAATGCAAGTGCTATATAGGGTATTTGTGTATTTCTCTGCATAGCAGTCATTGTTAGCTATACTGGCAGGGGCTTTGAAACTTTTTATCTCATCACTTAGTAGGAAATAGGTTGCTTTAGAGAAAGTTTTCAGGTTTTTTTAACTTCTATGGGGTGTCAAATTTGATCTTTACTTAAAACAAGACAGATTTATGGTCTAACCTTACTAGGGAGGGTGACACACAGGCGATACTTAGAAACAGTTTATTTATGTTAGTATGGATGTAGTAGTAAGTTCTCAATTTAGACAAATCTATGAACAGTATTACCATCTGTGACATTTGTACTTCTGATATGTGGTCACCTATGGATTAATGCATTGTTCCTGTGTTGCTTTCACAAGCATCCTGTGGTGTTTCATAGTCAGCGGTTCTTCTGTGCTGTCTCTTGATCTGGTGATTCTGCAGCTTAAAAGCTGATTGTGGACTATATATTTCTTTTCAGTAAGAAAACTAATGTGAAATTCATTGATGTAGAAAGAACAATCATATTTCCTATTACAGTACTCAGCCTCTATCCTGTCACATTATTGTTTAATATTATATCAAACAAACCCTAAAAATGATCATGGGCCATCTCATAGCACTCATTCAAATACTGACTAAGTGTAGTAAAAACAAGAAGCTGTATTTACAAATATAGCAGTAAAATGCATAGCACTGATACATGATTAAAAAATGTGTAAGATCTCTATGTGACTCACTCTGGAATTGGAGACTATATACCTGTAATCCATTATGTACCCAGAATAGTCAAGTATGGAATACATGTGAAGATTGTCATACAGGCAGGGTAAAATTTATAAAGTCCAAACATTTGGAGTATTGTCTAGTACAGCTTGCATAAAATATGGACCTGACTCGATTAAATACAAGTACAACATCCTGGTCAGCCTGCATTACAGATATGTTGCTCAGCATATCATAGCTAAGCTACAAAATCAACATGTGTGTTGACAAAACGTCTAATCTGAAAGGTACTTTTTACAGCAGTGTACCATGTGCAGAAGCACAGTAAGACAACCATCCCTTGTATCCACAGTAACACAGTGACATCATATGCCACCTGTTAATGGGAGGTGACAGTGCACTAAATCTGTTCATTATCATGTATGTTAAGGAGCTGTTTGCCACCGTCATGGCCAGTGAGCCAGAAATGTTGGCAAATTAATCTTAGCCATGACAGAGGAGCAGCAAAGAGACTACTATGCTGCCTTCGTGGAGGTTCTAACATGTCCATTGTGCTCCCCCTCCCAAAATAAGTTCTGACATTACGTCAGTAAAGCTGCATGTCTTGTCACTTGTGCACCATGACCTCATCTTGACCACACACTGAGTCAGGACTCTTCCCCCAACATACACGCGCACACACACACACACACACACACACACACACACACACACACACACACACACACACACATACACACACATATATCACCTTCACAGTCATGTATCTATATAAATTGTCACGGTATTGCAGAACAAACAACAAAACATCCTGACCCTCTTGCCAGCCTCAAACAGTCCATGCCACAGTCATGGGGTTCCACAATGCATATACACCTCCACAGTTGTGTAGCACTGTCAACATCACATGGCTGGGGAAAATATATTTACAGTGGCTGTCAGTTATGATACAGTAACAGCATTTCATTATATCTGCTTCTTTTGATGCCAGCAGGCTGTGTCAATAAACAACATGTGCAGTGAAATGGAACCCAGTGTTATGTTTATTACATAGTATGTCAGATTCTACTGGGCTAGACTGCCACATTGAATTAGAGTCATGGGTGTCACTGCTGCTACTGTAGTGTGTGTGTGTGTGTGTGTGTGTGTGTGTGTGTGTGTGTGTGTGTGTGTGTGTGTGTATATGTGTCTGTGCATTGTCTGACAGTCCTGCTCCTTTGCTGCTAGTCTCAATGTCTGCTGGACAGTGGTATACATTGTATACATGTTGTCCTGCTCCATCTGACATGTCTCACTATGAGCTACAATCTGTCCACTGCATAGTATTATCTTGATGTCCTGTCATTAATCACACTAATTTATACTCCACATGTGAGACCTGTTCCCATGAATGATAAAATCATATGGCATACCATGTTTATGTATCCACATGACCAGTTTTACAAGCACTGTAGAAATGGAGTACCTAATGCTGCTAATGCTCAGTAATTGAAGAAGCACTTGTGGCCTGAGGAAAGCAACAGCCTGAGCATTTGGTAAATATGCATGGATAAGGTAATATTTAATTGGCTAACCATGGGTCACTAAGTGTTTAGTACAAGGGATAACAATAGACCATTTCTGTATCAAAGCATAAAAAAAAAAATAAGTTTTAGATAATAAACTTTACTGCCCCCCACCACCACCACCCACACTTACAAAATATCTTAAAGTCTAGGACTTAATACAGGGAACTGTACATCACCTGTATAAGAAATATGGAGGTATAAATGAGGATAAACAGTCAGAGACAATTGGGTGATTTATGACATTTGATATTGGAGGGCTAGACCCCCCAATCCCCACTAGTCACAATAAAAGGGCTGGGTTGGGAGATGTGCCAAGTTAACATAAGGGAGACTCTACACTAATAGAAAAGATATTTTCATTTTCATTATAATGAGACTGCTGGGACAATGACTAGCAAGATACATGAAGCACTCAGAACTTGGGAATGAGTATAATACATGAAAATGTTGGTCTCATATGCAGGTCCCAGACTGCAAGTTGGTAGCAACAGTATCCTGTAAACCTGAGTTTGATTCCTTCTGCCTCTGACTGAGTATTATGTGATTCTTACAAATCATTTAATAAAGCAAAGGACTCATTTCAAGCCTAGCATTCGGTTAACAAAAAAAAATTATAAGCTAGTGCTGTAGATTAAGCTTCATTGAAGAAGCACACGATAATGAAACTCGCGCATGTTGTGCCAGATTCCAAAACACTATTATTTAGAAATATTTTCATTTTAATATTGAACTCATAGATGATTTCACTGTTTTTAATGACTGACAAAACCTCCCAAAGTTTAGGTCAGAGTATTGAGAAGGCATGGTCAGTTGCTGAAAGAGAGTGAAGAGTTTGTAGAGTTGAGGGGCTTCTCTA
>NC_056728.1:94161249-94181249 GCF_019279795.1 Protopterus annectens
CATTTTGTCTCCCATTCCTTTGTTTTTCTCTGTATTTCTTTCAAACAATCATCTAAATAAAATATACCTGTTCTCATCCATTCTCTAGTTTTAGTTGCTATAACATCATCTGCATATGACATAACTGGAATTTCAACGTCTGTACAAATTACATATTTTGCATTCTTCATTTTATAATTAACCTCACTTAGCATTATATATTGCATCTTATTCTTAAAAAAACTTAATTTGGTTTTAACAAGTCCACAAACATTTAAAACAGTATATAACAAGATAAACAATAACTATTTATAAAAGTCCATAACAAGAATATTAATATATTCTTAAGCATTAGTACTTTTCCAGTAAATCATTGAGCTTTTGTCAGGATATGCACTGATGAGTTATGTTTAAATTTCTCATTCTTATAGTTGACACATTTTACAGACAGTCTTAGCTAGGCACTCAAATTCACCAAATGCTAATTCAGTTTTACATTTCCAGTTTTTTGTTATAACTTTTCTTGCAATGGCAAATATTGCCCAAAGAAGAGGTATTTGGGGAAATAGATATAGCTGCTGGAATTGGGCTATTAAATAGTATCAAGGAGTCAGTAATAATGCAATTGTTTGACTACAAAGCCTGAGAAAAGTTTCTAAAATCACTCCAAAAAGAAATCACCAACTTACAATCCATTATCATGTGTAACCAATCAGCATTAAGAACTTCATCACACCTCCAGCATTTCATTTTTCCTGTTTTATGTATTTGTGCAATTTTATGAGGTGTAAGAAAGACTCTATGCAAAAATTTCCATGTATAGATTTTCCAATAAAGTGTTGCTATTATCTTTCCTGCAGATTTTAAGAATAACTTTTTATTTAGTACTGAAAATGGTTCCTTATTATTTTTTGTTGAGAAGTTCCAGATTGTCATATCTGGGGTAACAAATCCAGTTCTAATAATCTTGCATATAATTGATAGATATGACTTCCCCTTGGGTGGCCCACTATTAATGCTAAAAAATAGATCCAAGATTTTTTGAACAGATTTAGTTTGATGATCTAGTGATATTTTTATTTTATCCTAAATTTAGCATGTATATCTAACCAGTCTGCTTGTTCTATGCAATATATTGCTATTAAATATTCAACGGGATGCAGTTTTTTCTATTAAGAAACTGATGCCAAAATATTAGGCTACTATTCTTGAGCGTTGTTGTTGTGTTTGAATTAAAAATATTAAGCATCCATTAGTGAAAGCTATGGTGAATAACAGTATTAGTAATTCCTTGACTAAGTAATTTGAATTCACAAACCTTTTAAAGATTGAAAGGATTTGGTTAATAAAAGACATAAAAGTAAACTTGTGTCTTTCATTCAGAATAAAATCTTTTAGAGCCCAATAGAATATATTGCTAATCTGTTTCATATAAGACTCTATGATACGTTCATTGTTGTCTATTAACATTTTCTCATGTTAAGATTTCCAACAAGAGACATATGAAGAATCTTACCACAATAATATTATTTTAATAATCACAGCATTAGTATATAGCTCAATGTTTGGAAACCCAACACCAATTCTTCCCAGTTTTGACATGCCAGTCTAAACATATCCTTTGTTTTTAGGGTACCATAAGAATTTAAGTAAGGTAGAATTTATTTTTTTTATAATTTTTGGAGGGGGAATTAATAATTGACTGCAGTATTTGTGGTAAAATTATAATTTTAATCAGGGTGAGTTTATCTTCCATTGAAAAGAATTGCTTATTTCAATTGTCTGTTAATTTTATGATTTCATCCATTAAGTTTTGATAGTTTATAAATATGGAATATATGTTCTTAAATTCAATAGTGATACCTAAATATTTAATTTGAGAATTTTCCCAGTTAAAATTTTTTATGTGATTTTTTTTTTAAAAAGTAGTTATTTTTTTGTTTGTTTGCTTATAATCAAAGTTTTAGTTTTATTATGATTAAATTTCAAACCTGAAGCCTTTTTGAAGTAAACCAAGGCTTTGAATATATGATCTAACTAGTAGTCTGTGTCACTACGTCAACTGTATGTCATCAGCAAAAAGCTGGGTTTTTAATGAAACATCTTCATTTATTTTGAAGCTTTTAATATTTATGTTAGATATTATATAGTTAGCTAGTGGTTCTATAGTTAGAGCAAATAATAAAGGGGAAAGAGGGCATCCTTTTGCTATATTAAAAAGGTTAGAGAGAAAGGAACCTATCTTGACAAAATATACTGAATTCCTATAAAGTCTTTTAATTAGTGTTTTAAAACTAGAGGAAAGTTATATTCATTTAATATTTTAAACAAGTAAGGCCATTTCACTGAATCAAATGCTTTATCAATAGCTACACTTATTGTTGATAATTCTTTTTTAATTTTATTTGCTATATCAATTAATGAAAAAAACTCTTATAATATTGTCTTGTACTTTTCTGTTTATTATAAAGCCAGCTTAATCTTCATTTATTAATCCCAGGATTATATGGTTTAACTTTTTTTGCTAGTATAGACATGAAAATCTTGTAGTCTACATTCAAAAGTGAGATAGGGCGATAAGAAACACGATACAGGATCTTTATCTGTTTTTAGAATAGCTGTAATTATAGAGTATCTCCAAGAGGGAGGAATATTAGCAGAGCTTTTGACTTCTTCAAAGACATTCAATAAGGTTTTTAAAATATTGTCAGGTAGCATTTTATACAATTCTGGGATGAAACCATCAAATCCTGGAGCCTTGTTGGTTTGGAACTTTTAATTTGGTCTTTCAATTCTTTAAAAGAACAAGACATATCAATTTTACTTTTCTGTTCATTAGTTAATTTATGATGTATATTTTCCTTAAAAAACTATCACTTAATTCATTATTGTGCAAGTCTGTCTTCGTTTTATTCATTTTTTCATAATATTTACTAAAACATTGTAATATGTCATTTAGATTCTTTAGTTTGATGTTTCCCCTCATTATATACAATCTCTTTAATGTGAGTTATTTTGCTCATATTTTTTGAAGTAATGGCTATTCTATGAAGATTCTTTGGGTTTACTAAATAACACTGTAGTTTGTTTTTTCCCAGATTGACTGAGATCTTGTGTTGAAGTATTTCCTGATATTCCTGATTCAGATTTTTTAACTCTCTAGTTTCAGCTTTGTCATTGGGCTTTAAGTTTAACTTTAATTTATATATATTAGATTTCAGCGCAATCAAGTCCTTGTCCCATTCTTTCCTTTTACATATATACCAGTGTTTAACTTTACCAAATAAATCGGCTTTTAGGGTGTCCCATAATATAGCATCCGTCAGCTCTCCATTGTTATTAATTTCCATGAATTGGTTCATTTCTCTAAAAAAAAACATTAAAAGCTTTTATTTTAATTGTGTGTGCAAGTAATCTTTGACAATGAATTAAGATATTTCAGCTAAAGCTTAGAGTGAATGTAATGGCATTATGGTCAGACAAAGGGCAGAAGACTATTAATACATCTTCTGTTTTTGAATAATGTTCATTTGATACAAAAACTTTATCAATATTGGTTTATGTTCCATATCTGAAGGAATAGTGTGTGTACTTTAAAGAGCTTTGTAGTTTTAAGTCTAAAATATTCTTTATTTTCATTAAACCTGTATAGTGATTTAAACATTTTGTGGTAGAAGATAGTCTGACTCTTTTCTTATAAGTGGTGTCTTTACTAGAATAAATCCAATTAAAATCTCCAGCTATCACATTTCCTTTTGAATGAAATGTCATAATGTCTAGATACTTCTTGGCTGTTGTAGATCCTATTCCAGGAATCCAGTAAGTATTTATTAGGGTATAATGCTGTGTATCTATTTCTCTTACCACCAATCCCAGCATACCATTCTTATCAGAATAAGTGTCAATTATTTTAGGTAAACCTAGTGTTTTCTTCAAAAGGATAAGAATATCTCTTCTTTTCAAACTAAAATGAGAACTTACTAGAATTAAATAGTCCTTTATTTGCAACCTGTCTAAATCTTCAGTGAAAAGATGATTCTTGCAAGAAGACAATCTCTACTTTATGTAATGTCAAGTTTCTTTTTAAAGGCTTATTTAACTCATTAACATTTAGTGAAAGACATTTATATCTTGACATTTTTGAGAACAAATGCTTTAAAAACTAAAGAACAATGGTTCATACAATGAATAAAGATCTAACATATGTACAACTTGTTATGGACAAACATTCTAAAACTAGTATTAAAAAATCTAAGTTAAAAAATTATCCTCTAACATAGAATAAAAAAATCCTGGTTTGATGAAAATTTCATACAAATCACATACTAACAACCCCGTAGCTCTACCTAATCACAATTCTTTGTTACTGCTTATGTAGACATAATAAACAATTAGCTTAATCTTATAAAATCACATTTGAGATAGGAAGCCACTTTACTTATAACAGTTATTTTATTTCTTTGTAAGTGTGTTCATATTACTTACTTACTAATGTGTTATTCATTACTTTCTTAAAACACAATTCACCTAATTATAGGACTTTTAAATATCCTATCTACAACATAACCAATACAACTATATGCATAGCATACTACACTGGATATTATAATTTATTGCTGAACTGTTATTTAGGGTATGTAGGATAACCTTTTACTTAAGCAATCCTATATATTGTGCATAAAAGATTGATGCTCATGTCAATGTTATCAAGTATACCAATATATAAAGTATCTGAAATAAGTGTTATCTTTATTACTTGACAGTGTTAGCTGGGTTTACCAGAATTAAACACTTGGTGAGATAAACTTAATTTAATTACTTGTGCTTACATTTAATCAGTTATAGGCAGCCATATTGCATATGTATGTTGTCAATAGGTTAAAATGTTATTTATTTTTATGCAAGCTATACTACCAAGGGATTTCAGGTTTACATGTGCACTCTCCCTTCATCTCCACCCTATTATACAGAACTGTCCACTTTTCTCCACAGAGCTATGTGACCACATACATATATGCATCTAAACCTCACCTTCTCCATATAGTTACAGTCAAATGTGGGTATGTAAGCATAAACATACACAGCCATGTATAGTAGTCATCATGACAGAATATAGGATAGGCTTCTGAGGTGTCTGGTTTAAAGCTGGAATGTTGTTTATTTAAAAAAAATGTTAAATGTATTTTATTTTCATTCAAACAATGTACAGCTGTTTAAAATGAGGGTGGAAAGCTCTATGAATTCAAAATAAATAAAACTTTCTATAACTTAAAATGTATACTGACCTTATTAATGAAGCTTTCACCTAATCCCTTTAGAGCAGCATTATATGGTTTATAAAGGTTGCTTTTGAGTAACCCACTTTCAGAGATCTTTTCCCTTGTGTCTCATGTTTCTCCCCAACCAGTCTTACAGTTCCTATCACAAGTTTCCTTAGAACAGAAGCTTCTTTTGTTTCACTGATGTGGTAATATTGAGTATAACATTAAAAAGCACATTTTAACTTGCAAAATAATTTTCTACATTTGATGATTAATGTAAAGAAGTCTTCAAAACCTTCCAATAATGTCCACTTTAATGTTTCATTCAAATGTTCCCTTTATTTCCCTGTTTTTGGAGGGGGTTAGAGGTCTTGTAACACTTCCTGTTTCACGAGCTGTTCAAAATGAAATCAGGTTGCCGTGATAACTTAAATAAGCTTGTGCCATTAAGAAAAATATTTTTGAAACACTTTTAGACTTTCAAGTGAGAAAATGAGGTGAAAGAAAGAACAAAAAAGTTAAAAGGACTCATGATCATGCTGGGGTAGCCGCAATCTCGGTAAAAAATACACTTAGGATCATAGGACCATATGAAATTACTAAGCTATTGGCCCTGAGGCCCTTACATGCCTAGCCAAGAATTTAGCCCATGTTCCGACAAGTAAGCACCAGATGCCCCTGTCCAGCAGGGACACTGGTGAAATCCCAAGGGTGTATTTTCTGTTCCCCATCCAGTTATTCAGGTTGTGCTTAAAAAGGGTTAATGAGGAACTCTGCTTGATGTGGAGAGGGAGTCTATTCCACAGAAGAGAGAGTCTCTGGGACACAAATCTCTCCTGCCAACAAGTCCTATTGATGTCACAGACCAGGTTGAGGTCGCATGTGCAGGTTACTCGAGTGGAGCTTGACTTGTGGATATGCAGCAGTCCCATCAAGGCAGGGTCTGAGACTACTTTGTATGCCAGACAGAGGTCACCTCTGAGGAGTCTGTATGAGACTGAGTAGAGGGACAGGGCTTTTAGCATATCTGTGTAGGAAGATGCTTGAGGCCCTGGATTCTCCTGGTGAGGAACTTCTGTGGTCTCTCCAGCTGCTGCATATGTTTTGTGAGGTACATGGCGAAAGGGGCATTGTACTAAATAATGGGTCTTATAAGGGAAAAATACAGGGATGTTATAACCTCCTTATCCCTGGATGAGATACCCTTGCTAAAAAGGTGGGCCATGTAGAAAGCATTCTACAATGGAGGCAATATGGTGGTCAAAAGTCAGGTTGATATCAAGCTGGGTGCCCAAGTCCCTCATGACTGACTGAATGCTTAGGACCTTGTTTATAAATGTGATAATATGTGGGGACAGCACTCATCCCAAATGGGATGATGATGCATTTTTTGGCATTCCGTTTGAGGCCATGTTTCTGGCACCAGTCATTTATTTAGGTGAGACTCTCTTGGAGGATGTCCACATCACTAGGGGAATTGATGACAGCACCCAGCTTGCAGTCATCTGCAAACTTGGTCAGCCATAACCCATTGGTTTTGGCCTGCACCTCAGAAAAGTAGATACCAAACAACAGAGGCCCCAAAAGTGATCCCTGGTGTACACTTCTCATTACAGGTCTACTGCTTGAGGTGGCTTCCTCTATTTTGACTAGGTGGGTTCTATCAGTAAGCCAGTTTGCTACCCATATGGTAAGATGTGGATTTATGACTAGTTGAGAGTTTATCTATCATACCTGAGTGGGGAATAGTGTAAAATGCTTTGGCTAGGTCAAGGAAGGCAGTGTGCACCACCTTCCCCTCATCCATGGCTTTGTTGACTGTCTCAAAGATGTCAACCAAATTTAACAGGCATGACCTCCCCTTGACAGAAGGAAACTGTGTGGGATCAAGTGTTTGGAAGTTGCCAATGTCCTTGTTAATGAGGTCCATGATAATACGTTCCATGGCCTTGCAGATCAGGCTAGTTAGGCTGATGGGTCTATAATTTCCTGGATCGGTGGACACTCCACCTTTGTGCAGAGGGATGACAGTGGCTGTCCTCCACTTGGCTGTGATGAAGCTCGTACTCAGGCTTTGGTTGAATAGGGTGCCTAATGGAGCTGCAAGTTCCTGCCTGAGTTCATGTAGGATGCAGCCTGGGATGTTATTGGATCCCATGGAGGCTGTATTTTTTTTACCTTTGAGAGTGTACTGATGACTTGTCCCTAGAGATAAGGGGGCGGGCAGGTGCTGGGTTGTCCTGGTTTACTGATGGGGGGACAGAGGGGTGAAGTTTTCACTGAACCTGTCTGACAGCAGGTTGGCTATATTTACTGTGTTTGTTTATGTGGTGTCCTTGACCACCAGTTCTGAGTAGATCTGAGTGCTTCCTTTGAGATTGTGGAAATATGTGAAGAAGGCCTTATGATTGTCTTTAATAGATATGGCCAGTTTGGACTTGAAGTTTGCTTTGGAGGGTTTCACTAGTGCACTTATTTGCTTGTGCAGGCTAAGGAGAGATTGCTTCCAATTAGGTACCTACTCCTTCTTGGTCCTGGACAGCAATTTTTTTTCTTTTATTATAGAGTTTATTTATTGTAGATGTCCACCAGATACGTTTACCCTTTCTTGAGGAGGAGGATGTTGTCCTATCTGGTACTCCTGATTCCATGCAGCTATATAAATGCTTGTATAGTACTATGTTGCAGGTTTGGACATATGTGCCAGCTCCTATGGATGAGGAAGGGGCTGTGAAGCTGTTTAAACCTTCCCTCAGGAAGTTGTAATCAGCTTTGGAGAAGCTTTTTTATTTGACCCCAGCTGAGGGGGGTGCGGGAGAGATGCTGACTTTGAAAGTGACCGCTTTGTTATCGTATCTTACCAGGGAGGATGACACTGTAGGGATGCTGCAGTGGTTACCCATGTTGGTTAATACCAAGTCCACAATATTATCACCTCTTGTGGGGGTGTTGACCAGCTGGTCCAAGGCATTTGCATTGACAAAATCAAGGAATCTCTGGACATTTGTGTTTTGGCATGAGTAGTTTTTCCAATCTGTGGTTGGATAGTTAATGTCACCCAGGATCAGGGTAAAGGGTTGAATCTTGATAGATTCAAAGAGGTTCAGATAGGTGGAGTGGGCATCTTGAGTCAAATTTGTGGGCCTGTAGCTAGCTATGATTTGAATAGGGGTCTTGTCAACAGTTAACTGCACCTGGAGTATCTCCTGTGCATCATATTGTTTGACCAGCCTGAAGGTGTGTACATCTTTAATATATATTGCAACTCCACCTCCTTTTGCTTTGTTGCCCATGGTTTGGGGTTTGAATGTATGATAAGACAAGTAACCTGGTATGGCTGGAGTGCTCTCTGCAGCTTTAAACCAGGTTTCTGTGACTGCACAAATGTCAGTATTTTCCAAGGTTAAGAATGCTTGCAATGAGTGCAGTTTCATGTTTAGACTCCTAGCATTTAGCAGCATGGCTTTAATTTGCGTTTTGATGAAATTTTCATGTTGATAGTTTTGACTTCATGACATTACCTAAAAAAGGCACTATGGAGGAGGCAAGAGCCTTTGTAAGAAGCCTGAAGCCCAAGGGAGGCAGATGCAAGCCATGTCTGGCAAAACATCATGGTCTATCAATGTCTTCCCAGGCTGTCAGGTACTGGAAACCCTTGGAATGACACTGGAAACTAAGCCAATTGTTAAAGTCAATCATTTTATGTTTGTATTGAGGCGTCATTCTATCTGCGGTGGTGGTGCTGCGGTAGCGTTGTCGCCTCACAGCAAGACGTTGTCCCGTTTGATTCTCAGCTAGACCGTCTTCTGTGGAGACATGCTTGAATGGGCGTACCTTCATTGAAGGTTGTGCGTTAGGGCCGGCAACTCAGCATGTAAACATCAACTGCCAATCATTAGCAGATCGGAGTTCCGCTGTGGTGACCCCTAACCGGGAAAAGCTTTAGGACACAACAACAACACTGAGGCGTCATTCTGGGTGATGGTAAAATGTTCTTCAGGCTAGGAACATACCTGTCTGGGCCATGTACTTCACAAGCTTGATCATTTCTCTCTTCATATAGTCCAGGGAGGTATGTTTCAAGTCATTCACACCAACATGGACTATGAGTCATAACAGTACCTGTTGTTGAGAGACTTGAGTGTATGGGTGATATGGCAGATTCTGGCACCTGACAAACAACTAACAGTGACTTTCTTCTTATCCATCATGGTGAGGGGCACATCTGTGTGTCTCATAATGGAGTCTCCTATAACTAATATGTTGGGTGTTTGTTTAGGACTTAGTGGCTGTGAGACATAGTTGTGTGGACTATGTGTGGTGTGGTGAGCAGTGGAGTTTGCATGTATTTTTGCTTCGGAGGTCTCTTTTGTTTGGGTATGTTTCTGTTGAGGATCTCTGCATATGTGGGTGTGGGTTGTGTTTGAAGTGTGGTGTTTGTGTTGACAACCTTCTCAGTGCCAGGTATACTGGCTTGTGAGGCAGAGAACATAGACTCTACGTTCTTAATGTAATTATATCTTTCACAAATTGTGTTGCTAGGTGGTAGTAGTAGTAGAGGGTTGTCTGTGTACATGAGGCAGTTGCTACATTGTCTCAGGATGCCCATATCAACCAGATAAGTAAAATGAAGAGAACAAGTAGAGAAAACAAAAGGAAACAAAGATCAGAACAGCGGTAAGCATTCAATTCACTAAGCTTAAAAAAGAGTTGCACAGTTTAAACAGATATGCAGCAAATATTGTTTTGGTTAATCAGAAGTGCAGAAATCAGTTGAAAATAATCAGTTATCTTTTGTAATCTCACAGCAGTTTTTTTGGAAAACAGCAGAGCAATGGCAGAAGGCCTAACTCACTGCAGCTTTGAGGAAACGAGCGCAAACTGGTTTAAACACTGGTTATTTAAGGCAGAGAAACAGGAACCACCCAAAGTTCAAATTATCCAATCAAACCACCTTAAAACAGAGCCCTGTAGCAGTAACTCTAGCCAGATCAGACCAAACTATAACTCCCTGCCATGAAGCAACAGCTAGGCCTCTCTAGACAAAAGATTGACTGTACTACAAGCTCCAAAGGTGACAAACAGTACTAGATTCAGCTAACAGTTTTAGTGAAGAAATAAAGAAAAGGGATCAAATAATCCCCATTTAAAATAAAAAATCATTAAGTACATGCTATTTAAGCATATCCCCAACATTTAGCAAGACTGCTGTTGATTATTTAAATGTTTTAACAGATAACCATGACAGAAAATATCTGCACATTTTATTTCTTTTTGTTTGTTTGTTTGTGTCTTTTGGCTTTTCCTGGTTAGGGATCGCCACAGCGGAACTCCGGACCGCTAATGATTGGCAGTAGAGTTTTACGTGCTGGCTTGCCGGGCCTAACGCACAACCTTCAACGAAGGAACGCCCATTCACACATGTCGCCACACAGATGAGACTCTAACTGAGAATCGAACGGGCAACGTCTAACTGTGAGGCGACAACGCTACCGCAGCACCACCCTCACAGTATTTTTCTTTTTATATATTGTTTTAAATAAAACATTCACTCTATAGCAAAATCCAGAGTAATTATCCTTGCTTATATGTCTTCCTATTGATATTTAGATAAAGTGAACTATAAAACTTTAATCAGTTCTTTAAACTCTGATTATACATTTCAGATTACTAACTATAAATATAACTATTACTTATACTTTTGCCCCATCTAGTGGAAAAATATCTTTCAATATGCTGGAAATTATTGCTTACTGAAACTATCTGCTGGATTCAGCAAGCTCTGCACGGAGTGCAGGTATAGTGCAAGAGGTGCTCCACACAATATGGCTGATGAGCGATCCAAGAACGAGCTCCCGGGATATATACGAGCACTCCTACACTATTCCTGCACGGACACCACTGCTATATACTAATTACCTCATTTGCTGGTGAAAACCATGCAAATGAGGAGAATTAGAGATCCAGCAAGCAGGCAGGTGTCTGTGCAGGAATAGTGTAACCTGCAGAAATGTATTCGGTTACCAAATACATTTCTGAAAATTACAAAATGGAGGCATGACAGCTCAAAAGAAAGCATGTATTCAATGTAGTAGGCATGCCAATGGCCAAATATATGGCCACTAGCATGAAAAATAGTTGCAATTTTATAAAAAAAAAGTGTATTTTTTTTGGGCCAATCTCGGCCATTTTAAGAGTAGGACAGGGGTGCACAAACGGGATAACCAGGGAAATAAGCTTTTATACCCAGATCAGCATTTTACCACAATAATCAATGGCATGCATAAGACTACAATACCAGAGAATAGTGTTTGCTAAGGGGGAAGACTCAGTGTGAGTGTGGTAACTGAATTAGTATTCTGGTTTATGTAAATGAGGGGACTGCTACTGAATCACAGATTTCCTCTCAGTATTAGCTTGCACCCAACCATGTAAGTGCAGCAACACCACTGTATAAGTCTAAGAGGTGGATGACCTCATAAGGGGGGAGTGTCATGCATGCTGTAAGCTTATTGGACCTATGTGGCCTGTGTTTGCCCTTAGCTAAGCAAAGCTAAGGGAGGGTGTGTGTCTGAAGCTGCCTAGCAGTGTTTACAATGGCTAAATGGGTGTGCACACCATGCACTGGGTTTTAAACAAAAAAAAAACAGGAAATAGCAGCTCTGTCCACAGCTGAGCACTGGGTATGCGCGGCACGCCTCTGGGCTTAAACGAGAAGGCAATGGGGAAAGGAAAACAGCAGTAGGAAGACAATCAAGGAGAACTAGCATAGCTGACAGGTGAAATGCATCAGAATCAGCCAATTACACAGGCAGCAGCCCAGCACACTACTATAAACTATGCAAACACCTTTCAGTCTGTTTTTTTCCCACAAACTCTACACCACTGGTGTACGCAGATGGGGAAATTTTACCTGACAAAACTAAAAATGTTAGGGGCTGCTGTCACTCTCATACATCAATATGTGCAAGAGGCTGAGGGTGGTGAGGATGTGAATGCTGATGACCATCCCACAGTGAAGAGAATAGTGTACAGACGCAGGGTAATGTACCAGGAGCTACATGAGCTGGAGATAGGGGAGTGCTATAGGGTGTACAGGGACATTCTACAGCAAATTGTTGAGCTGTGCCGGTCCCACCTCACACACAGAACCATTAGAGGGGAACCCATCCCAGTGGATACCAAGGTATGTGTAGGCTTAAGAATACTTGCCACAGGTACCTTCCAAAGGCCAACTGGGGATATCATGGGGAGCACACAGACATCAGCATCCAGGGTACTCCACCAGTTCCTGGATGCCATGTCAGAACATGCCGGTGAGCATATATATTTCTTCAACACCCGTGAGGTGTTGACCAGCAATATGCTTCTCTTCCACCAAATAGCATGTACCCTGGGGTAGTGGGGCTATAGACTGTGCACGCATTCACATCAAAGCAACACCCGGTGAGCAGGGTAGGGTCTACATAAACCACAAGGGCTTCCCCTACATCAACTGCCAGGTTGTGTGTGATGCCCAGGGCATTATCTTGAATGTGTGTGCTGGCAGCCCTGGAAGCTATCATGACTCCCACATCTGGCATATGACATAGCTGAACCAGTCAATTGCCAGTGAGGACATCCCATATGGCCACCTAGTGGGGGATGCTGGCTATGCACTTGAGCCATGGCTAATGACACCCCTCAGAAATGCATGCACACCTGAACAAGAACTCCATAATGAGGCACACGCACAAACCAGAATCATAATAGGGAGTGTGCTTGGAATGTTCAAGTCACGATTCTGCTGCCTGAACATATCCAGTGGAGCCTTGCAGTACTCTCCAGCTACATGTACACAAATGTTCATAGTATGTGCCATGCTACACAATATGATCCTGCGGAAACAGCATGGGGCAAGGCCACACAGCCCCCCACCATTGCCAAGGCCAGCACAGGCATAGAGTGACTTGGAGGAGAAACTACCTGAGCCTGCCCATGTAGGCAGAAAGAGGCATGCCCAGTATGCTCAGGCCTTGGCAAAGAGGCAACGCATAGCACATACACTGACACGGTAGGGACCCAGGGAATGACACCTCTCTGACTCTCACATACAGTAAAAGGGATGCCAAACATGACACTACCTGTACTTTACCATATATAGGGAGTGCCCTATGTGCATCTGACATAGTAAGCCCTCCAGCATCATCCTCGATACTGGCCCAGCCACAACATAAGTCACTCTTCCTATCAATTGCTGAATGGAGTAGTATGTTCTGATAGATGTATCTATGGTATGGACGTGAGCATGCAAGGGAATTGGGTGGCTGAATGGGATGGCAGCAGATAGTGGACATCTATATGGCAGCATAAAATTCATAACAAATGCTGGTGTCAACATAATTGGCAGTACTACACAAGGTGGCAAATCCCACTGCAGAACATGTGGTGGCCTAAATGTGTGTCCATAGGACACACACATGCACGTCAGTGAGGCTCACATACCCACCAGCAGCCTCAGCCAGCAGGACAGATGTAGACTGACCATAAAGAAAGGCTGGGCTAAGGCCTTCAATTGATGGCAGTGGTGAACAGCCCCCCTCCAGACCTACACAGACAGACTACAACAGGTCTGGCAGTTGTATGTTAGTTCTGAAGGGTAAGACATCTGAAACTAAAATGTAGGTCAATAAAACCTAAGATCTGTACTCTACTGATATGCCTCCAGTCTGCATGATAGGTCAGAATACAGTATGAAATAGAAGCCAATAGAGTACCTGAAATACCAGTACAGTCATAGCAAATGTTTAAAATTATCAGGTGTAACCCCCCCCCCCCACAATCCTAAGTAGAAATGCAATAACGTAAGTGTGAGGAGTAATATCAGTGGAGCACAGATTACCCAAGCTGGCCCAATCTACAGGATAGATTGTTGCATGTGTACAATATGCAGGGGTCTGTGGGTTAGGTTGTTGTGTATTCAATATTGTCTGGAAGTGGTCAGCATGTAGGCATGGAGGGTTGTGTCTCGGTGGCCTATTGGCAGTACTGTGGGTGAAAGGGCCATGTTCCAACTGCAGTGCCAATCAATCACAATGCTACTCAGCAATACCCATGTCAGCAGTCGTCCACACTCACTGTCCAGATGTCAGTATCTGTCACTGTCTGAAAGATGGATATGTCATGAATGTGGGCCCATATGTACACACAGTACACAGGTGGAAGTACCCTAGACAGAGTGCATAAAATATAACTGTCAACTGCGCACAACTTTCGAATTGTATATACAGGTTAGCAGCACATTAGTTGTCCGTGTAGTATGGAATACTGATGTAGTCTGGCCAATCACTGGCAGACCACAAAAGGCACAGTTATGAAGTAATGACAGACTGCCTATGTCCCCGCTCAAGGCAGCATAAGGTTGCTAGCTTTAGGTGTAGAACACCAAACCCTGGGCTGGAGTACAACCCTACTTGGAATGGATTCACACACTCAATACAGAAGGTCATACTGGGCATGCTCGTACACTTTGAGAAATGAAGCCCATGTCTGACAGCACAGCGGACTACATATACCTGTCATATGCAGATGTCTGTGCACACTCACCAAATATTACACCATTTATGCTTCACACATGCATTAGATAAAAATACTCACATATATCCAAGGCCAACACACTATAATATGTCAAATAGACACACACAGAGATATGGGGAAGAAAGAGAGACAGTGACAGAGCGAATGCCATTATGAGGCCTGTCCCACCCACTACATATCCAATTGGCAGATATCACATGATGTGCTGATGTCAATCACTGTAGACGTTCCTTTTGGTAGCCGTCATCCCTATAGTGTCTGTGGTGCTCGTGATAACTGTATAACATGATAGTACAAATCATTATTCATGTAGCATTTGTATACTCAGTCCTGCCAAATGTAAAGTTTTGTGTGTGTGTGTGTGTGTGTGTGTGTGTGTGTGTGTGTGTGTGTGTGTGTGTGTGTGTGTGTGTGTGTGTGTGTGTGTGTGTGTGTGGGTGTGTGTATGTGTGTGTTTCTAGAGGAAAGATTTATGGCCCATTCACACACTGCACTTCCCACTGCCCATGTTAGCACTCCTGCAGTAAGTCACCATGAAATAAACCATCAGCTAAATCTCAGCCCTATAAGCTCCATGGCACTCATGATAACTGTGTAATACTAAAGTGTAGCAAACAAGTTAAGTAGGAGTTCTAAACCTGGCCCTGGCAACTGTGAATGTTTGTGTAAGAGAGTGTGTGCGTCTTTGTTGACACCTGATTTTGTGGACATTCATACTTACTACACTTCCCTTACCCCTCTTTTAGCACTGCTGCTATCACTCACCTTCAAAGATACCTTTGGACAATTCTCATATAAGCTCCATGGTGCTTGCAATAACTGTGTAATACTGTAGCATAGCAAACTAGTTAGGTAGGAGTTTTAGTCCTAGCAACAGGGATAATGTCTGTTTGTATGAGAGAGTGTGTGTGTCTTTGTTGACACCTGATTATGTGGATATTCACACCTACTACACTTCCTTTACCCCTCCTTTAGCACTGCTGCTGTCACTCACCTTCAAAGATACCTTTGGAAAACTCTCCAACATATAAGCTCCATGGTGCTTGCGATAACTGTGTAATACCATAGTGTAGCAAACGAGTTAGGCAGGAATTCTAATCCTGGTCCTAGCAATAATAATGTCTGTGTGTGTGTGTGTATGTATGTGTGTGTGTTTGTGTGTGTGTGTGTGTGTGTGTGTGTGTGTGTGTGTGTGTGTGTGTGTGTGTGTGTGTGTGTGTGTGTGTGTGTGTGTGTGTGTGTGTGTGTGTGTGTGTGTGTGTGTGTGTGTGTGTTTCTTTGTTGACACCCAATTTTGTGGACATTCACACTTACTACACTTCCTTTACTCCTCCTTTAGCACTGCTGCTGGTGTCACTCACTTTCAAAGATACCTTTGGATAGCTCTCCAACATATAAGCTCCATGACGCTTGCAATAACTGTGTAATACTGTGGTGTAGCAAACTAGTAAGGTAGGAGATCTAATCCCATACATAGCAACTGTGAAATTCTGTGGTGTGTCTTTGATGACACCTGATTTTGTGGACACTCACACCTACTACTCTCCCCTTACCCCTCCTTTACAACTGCTGCTGATGTCACTCACATTCAAAGATACCTTTGGACAACTCTCCAACATATAAGCTCCATGGCGTTTGCGATAAATGCGTAACACTTTAGTAACAATACATAGCTAGGTAGGGTTCGAAACTCCGTACTGGCAAGTGTGTGTGCGTGTGTGTGTGTGTGTGTGTGTGTGTGTGTGTGTGTGTGTGTGTGTGTGTGTGTGTGTGTGTGTGTGTCTGTCACCAGTATCCTGTGTGGGTGGTGGTTGTGCTAGTGTAATAACACAATCCATTGCAGTGCAGGTTTTGCTACATTATTATATTGAGGACATATATGTATCAATGTCCACATTACAAGGTCAACAGTTGTAAAACACTGTAGATGTAGACAATCCACTGCCATAAATGTCTACTGCCATGTGCAATGACTATACGGATTAATGAACAATATAGGCAAACATTATAATATTCAGACACCACTCTCCACCCACTGATCATACACAAACACGCCTGGCTCTTTCTCTCTTTCCTTCTTCCTTTTTTTCTCTCTGCCCCCCCCCCTCCCCGGTAGATGTGGAAAAATATAAATATACATCTGTTCTGCATAGGCAGCAGCTTGACTTTTGTAGGTAATGCTCATGATCAGCTGATGACCTGTGCACAAACTGGAGTCCCCCACTGGCTAATTGCATGTGGAACAGCTGTGGTATCATTCATACAGCCAGTTGCATGGAAACACACTCCTATAACTAAGCACTTCATGTGGGTGTTGAACCTTTCCCTTCACTGTGAGCAGGATTTCATGTGGGTGTCTGACAAACAGCATCACAGAGGGTAGTCGGAAATACCTCTTACAACAAACACTGTGGAGACAGGCCAACAAACTGGAGCGGGATGTTCCAGACATGGGGACAGAATGTAAGTATTACTGTTCTACATATGAAGTAAAGTTGGTTTAACAGGGTTTGTGTGGATATGGCTGTCCTGCATGATGTAAAGTCTGGCATGACAGTGTTATGTGGTTCAGTAAACTCTCACCTGTAGGGCTATCTGCAGACTGGCCAGAGTTTGGAGTCTTAGATTTGGTGTGTTACTCACACATTGTCTGTTTTTATAAATGCAGTAGCATACTCTGATAATTGCAGTCAGTAAATGGTAACATCCATGTGTGTTACTGACTTCATATCCCTCAGAAGAGACATGTTACAACAAACCCTGTTACACCAGCAGTTTTCTCAGTTTATAACAGCAATATGTCACTGTGTTTGTGCCTCTGTCCCCCAAATCTGTCACCCTTTGTCCATATGTCATGCAGTAAGAGGTGAACATGTACAGTATATCATTATTTACTGACATCATTCCTGATATCAAGCCAGTGATATATCAGACTGCCAAACATGTTATGTATAGGAGGCCTTATGTTTGAGGACAGAACCTAGACATTCTGTTGTAGTCTGTACAGTAGTGAGGCCTTATATTTGAGGACAGAACCTAGACATTCTGTTGTAGTCTGTACAGTAGTGAGGTCTGTGTATTAATGGCGATTGTTGACAGAGTGCCAGTATTGTGTAGCAGTGTATTGTGAGCATGTTATTTGGCTTGTGTACAGACTGAGGTATATGTCAGTGTTTTTGGTCCTATTCTACCTGACGTTGCATGCTGCTCCAGTTTCTGGTACCCTATTAGCTTTTATGTTTGTAAGTCCAGACTGAGACATGTCCCATTCCACAGTCAGGCATCAGACTATACTGTGAATTGGGCCAGTATATGTAGGGTTAGTGTGTGAGTGGCAAATATGATGATGGGTTTTGTTCACACAGTCCATATACTGTGCTATTAATTAGGCTTACCATAATGTGACTGTGACTGTGTTGAGATTGGTTGTGGGTATGCACTTTCACAGTGGTGTTTGTTATTCCATGCTGTTACATGCCTGTAGTGCCTGCTATATTTGCAATTACATGTGTATTCCCCCATAGGAAAATTGGGTTAGTGTTGTGGCAGTTTGCCTGTAGTTTAGACAGTGTTTGGTGACATGCCTAGCAGCTCAGTGTATTTACCCTAGTGTGATGTTATGTCCAGATATTTGTCAGATGTACTGTTGCCTGGCCACCATACGTGTTGTGTATTTCTGACAAAGCAGTGGGATGCTGTGAAGATGTATGTCACTAACTAGTGGGAAGTATGTGGGCTGGGGACCTCTGATCCTCCAGTTAATATGTATTAGGACAGACAGGAGGGTGTGAATGCATCAACTGTGTGAGCTTATATACTCCAGTATTTGCGATATATCCCCATTTTTATGGCTTTAAACATCCCCTTTGTCAGGCTTGGTCCACATTTCTTGCACTAAAGAGTTTTGTGTATACCTCTCAACTGACCAGATTATTTCAGACTGTCCATGTTTATTGTTCATATTTCTGCTGTATTCCACAGGATCATTGCTGTGATTTGTGTGGTACTTCACTATGATGATTTTATGATGTCTGTCAGTAACTGATGGCATACATCTCATTTTCAGTAGAGCCTTCCTTCAAAACATGTCTGTTGACACAACCCCTGTTACTATAGCAACATTCTACATTTATAACTGCAATACCTACATTACGTTCCCTTGCACTAAGAGGTTGAGAGTTATGGTGCTGAGGTATGACTCCACTACGTGTTATGGGCATATGTTTTATATATATATATATATATATATATATATATATGGTGTGTGTGTGTGTGTGTGTGTGCGTATATATATATATATATATATATATATATATATATATATATATATATATATGTGTGTGTAATTCAATATCTTTATGTGTAAACATGAGTGTTGTATATACCTTCTCAGATGTATCCCACCATATTTATCTGATGTGTATATTTAAATATAAAAACATGACTGATTCAACACTATTTTCACTAACAAGTAGTAAACTATTGTAGTAGTCAAAGCAGTTATTCACTACTATTCAGTACGTGTACTAAATGATATATTTGAAAAAGCAACCGACACTTTTGCAGCTCAGATGGCTTAGTAGTCAAGTGCTGTGTCTATTGTCTAGAGGGTTCTGGGTTCAAGACCTGCAAGGGCTGTTTATATTGTTACTAGGCAGAACAAGGACTGTTGGATACAGAGTGATTAAGGCAGTTTTGAGCAGCTTTAAGTGAGTTTGCCAGATGGTAAGTGGTGCTAACGTACAGTTAAACGAATACGCGCTTACACCATGTAGGCTTCACTTACCACTGTGCAAATCTGCTTAGCATTTACATTTAAGCAATGGTTACACCTGCTAAGCATAGCTCAGCCTTGGTAACCAGTGATCACATTCCAGTCTGCTAAAATGGCAGAGTAATGACATCTTTAATAAGTGTACTTAATTCCCTGTACATAATATGCTTCTATGTGCTGTCATTACAGTAACAAGGGGTGTGAGTATACTGTATGGGACACCTGGCTATACATGGGTAGTACCACAATCTGTTCTCTTTGGATTTGTTTTATACGTGGGTAGTATCCCAAGTTATGTGCAGTCACACTTGCATGTTACACCAGCTACAGTGCACTGGTTCACAGAAATAGTTTAACACATATGGTATCATTACGTTAGTACTTTTAACAGTGCTATTTCAAGTAAGAGT
>NC_056728.1:94186249-94226249 GCF_019279795.1 Protopterus annectens
TGTTTGGTGTAAAATATACCCATTGATTTGTGTGTTTAGATTATTGTTGCAGATATGGGTGGAGGGAAGAGATGTCAATTAACAACTTGTATATCCTTGCAGTACTCACAACTTTGATGATCATTGCTCTAATCATTACTCTAAAGGTATTATTACAATACCCTATGGCCTTGGTTTGGGCAGTGGTATGTTTGTACACAGTGCATACTTCAACTGTCTTATAGCTACATTCTACTTCTCTTACCTGGTAGACCTGTGGGGGAATGTTTGTTAACACTACCTGACTGTTTCTACACATATTCCCAGATTCCTAGTTAAAATTAGGCATACAGCTTATTACCACTCCCAGGATTCAAGCCATGGCTGTGTCTGCTAAAAATACAGCAATTTGTGTTTCACCAGAGTGAGCTATTGAGAAACTGCTGTGTCTTTCTTCAGTGTTTTCTATCTAAGTCTCTCTTGGTTGTACAATCTGACCTTGTAATTACAACATTCTTATACAGACATTCTAGACATATTTTTATGTAGCATAGTGTGGGAAACAGTGGTTAACATAGCATTACTATTCAGATATCAGATCTTGGTGAATGCTACATGTCAAGCCATACAAAATTGGAGTAAACACAACCAGTCCAGGATTTAGAGCTTTAATGCCAGGCAGTTACACTTTTATTTAAATATGACCTATATGGGGCCATTACCGTCATATTGTCTGGTTTATTCAGTAAAAACCACACACATGTTTTATATTGCCAGGTGACATTTTACTCCTTTATATTTATTTGAAATGACTACTGCAATCAGGATTGTTACTCACCAGCCTCGCTACATAGCCTTTGCAACCTGCTGGCATGGGCTTCTTGGTTTACAACCCATTCGGCTGGAGCTGTAATGAAAACGGAGAAACATTTATGCATACCTATTCATCACATACACAGGCTGGACTTTGGTAAACCATTATTGCTATGAATACTTACATGCTGTTGGGACATCTCTCCACTGTCTTACTTCTTGGACCCACTGTTCCAAGAGCTCCCTCTTCTTCTGTTTCAAGTCGGCATAGCTGTGCTGGACCTGCTCACCAGTCCGAGGGATACAAGTGGCACTAGTGAGATCACAGGCGAGACTTTCCCAGGCTTCCAGTTTATATTGGGAGCCCTGGTACTGGTCCTGCAGCAGTCTCACATCATGTTTTTTTACCAGGATTCCTACCATGACCTTGGACTCCTGTATTCCCCAGTGCTATGCCCGAAAGCGCTTTACCCTCTCCAACACCTGCCATATGGCTTACAGTGGAGAGCTACAACCAGTTATGAGCTGTATTCCCACCTGTGGGGTTTAAATACGACCGACTGCCTGCCCTTTGCCATGATTGGATGGTTTTGAAAATGCTGAGCTAAGCTAAGCTATGGGCAAACCTGCTTAGCTATGGTTGGCAGTGCTTAAAGGGGCAGGTTCAGCATTGCTTACCAATGGACAAATCCACTTAGCTGGGCTATTCATTGCTTAGTATTCATATGCACACAATGCTTACACCCAGTCAGCATAGCTGTGCAATGCTTAGCATTGCTCATGTTTTATTATATTGGTCTAACACCTGTATGGGATTGATTCATCATTCATTACATAATATAGATTTATTTACCTTCCCTGACATCCCCCCAATGTGCTGTAATTAATTTATTCTTGTGTGACTATACTGTATGGGGCACTTGTGTTTACATGGGGGTTTCACTACTTTATTACACTGACACCTCACATCTGGGCCTAATACACTACTCTGGTTGAGAAAGATAAGTTACTTTCTACATAAATATACAAATAAATTACAACTGTAATGTTTGCACATACAAAATGGAAATGCCTTAGGTGAGGCTTGAACTGTGAATGATTACATGCAATGCATATGCGCTAATCACTACACTATTGCACTAATGCTTATGCTGGATGTCTATTGCTTTTTAACTTATCTTGCTGTTTCAGCTGGGCTAAGCGTAGCTAAGCAATGGGCACACCTGCACAGCTACGCTTAAAATTTATTGCATATCTCAAAAAAAAAATGCATTTATTATGCTTTTTAATTTGTACCCTTCAGAATATCCATGCTAATGCAGAACCTGTTATTCTAGCAACTTTCTGGCTTTGTAGGGATGATTGTCCCTTATGGCTTTGTCCAGATTCCTTACTCTGATGGGTAGGGAGGTTTGCGCTATATGCTTATGCTAAACTTGTTATTCTATCAACTTTCTGGCTTTGTAGGGACAATTGTCCCTTATGCTTTGTCCAGATTTCTTACCCTGATGGTTGGGGGTGTTATGAGCATTTTTATTCATTTTAAATTGCCATACAGCAATTCTAGTGTGCAGCGGGCATGTGTATTGTGAGAACACTACTCTCAAACACACCCCCTGTACTCATACACAGACCCATGTCCATTTTGCAGCATGGAAGCGTGCCTTCATAGATACACATGGCATGCTGCCGTGCTGAACAGCTACAGTTGCTTCCGTGCAGAAATAAGTTATTCCTGCATGGACGTTTTCTGAATCTGGGGGTATATTTTAATATGAAAAAAATGAAAGATGAAAAGTTTTACCTTTTGATGAAATCCATTCAGAAATCTTTCAAAAAACAAGTTATTACAAAACCATGCATTGTACAGCAACATGTAATATTTTCATTTGTCCCTGAGGTTTTTATTTTTGTCTTTTACTGTCCATTCATTCCTTGTAGCATTTCTTTTCAGAGATGAGGTCCATTCCATTTCTTCAGTGGGATTAAGTAATTTGCTTTTCTGTACAAAAGAAATAGCATCTTCCAGGGTTTCAAATGTTTTTCTTCCTTCTGGCAAAAAAGACTTAATTTTGCTGGGTAAACTAAATGTGTTTTTACTCCAGATTTATTAAGACTTTTCAGCAAGAGGATACATACTTTGCTTTTTTCAGACAAGTAAAGAAGAAAAGCCATTGTCAAGTCTGATAAGGTTATCAACTATTTTGATGGGTGATGCAGACCAAGCAGTTTTTGGAACTATGTCTTTGCCCTGACTGGAAATTAATTTTACTATTATGGATCTTGTATATGACGCTTTCTTGTTTGAATTTGTTGTTGCTGTTTGTTTTACAGATGTGCAAGAGATCCATCACAGCTGGATCTGAGGATGTCTTGTATGCTAGGCAAAGATCTGTCAGTAACCTGTATGAGACTGAGTAAAGATGCAGTGCCTTGAGGTGAACTGTGTAGGACAAGGTGTTTGAATATTCTATCTTTGCTTATGATTGGGTAACCTACAATTATTTTCTTACTAGCTTGTCTATGTGTTGGTCAGAGGCCAGATTACTGTCTATATATGTTCCCAGAACCTTAATTATTGAGTCAACTGTTAGGGTTGTTTATCTATGGCTTAATTAGTCTGGGTGGACAATTTCTAGAGGGACTATAATGCATTTCATGTTGAGTTTTAGTATGTGGCTTTGGCACTAATTTTTCATTATCCCTAGCTTTATTGATAGTATCTGTAAGGGTTAGAAGTGCACTGTTACTAATATGGGAGATGTGGAAATTGTGTTGTGTGAGGGATATGAGTTCTTCCATCAGGAGATAGATTAGCAATTGTTTTTGACTACACTTTTCATATATTTTAGAGAGGGTGAGTTCTGCATAATGATTAAGGTCTTCACTTCATAGACATAAATATAGGGTTTGATTCTGATGTCAGGTTATTGTTAAGATTAAAATTGCCCTATGAACCTAAGATTACTATAGGTCTAAAGTTAGTAATGTCCATTGAATTTCCTCTTTTGTGTAGAAAGATAATGCATGATTTTTCCAGAGAAGGACATGGGATTCCTGGACTGACCTATTTATAACGATTAAGACAGGACGGGCAATGCTGTTGGCTGCTATTTTAAGGCAGTCACTTGCAAGGACATCAGCTGAAGCTGAACATGCTTTGAGTTTAAGAATTGTTTTATATATAGGATGAGGGCACAGGATTGAAAGTGAATGTTGACATGGTGATATATGGCTGTTGGGCAGGGGAAGGTTTAGATGTGAAAATCATTGGTTAAGGACACTATGCTATCTATGAAATAAGAGCTGAATACTATTGCAGTATAGTAAACCATGCGTATGGCAATAACTCCACTTAGAACACTCAAATAAGATGTTAAAACAAAAAAGTATTTAATAATTAAATACTTTGTTTTAACATCTTATTTTGTGTGTTCTGAGTTATTGCCATCACATGGTTCACTATACTGTTTTCGTCTGGCTTATACTCTCTATTTCTGTTGGTGAACTTAATTTCTAGCTTGCTTTTATTTGTATCTGAATACTATGGAAGTTTTGAGTGGTGAATTATTGGGAGAAAAATTAGGATTGAATTTTTGGTCAGGATGTAATATTTCTTTAATGGTTGAACAGAATTTTTTATGTTGTGTTAACTATTGTTCTGAATGTTGTTGTACTATATATTTTTTTATTTACTTGCTTTACAGATGTGGAACATTCTGAAGTTTTCAAGATACTGTGATGTTATACATATTAATGCTATTCTTTCCACATGTTTCTTTATCCTGCATTAGCTTTCAGCTGTAAATGATTCCTCTACCTTTTCCATGGCTTCACTTATCAAGGGTATCAGAACTTGTCAGCGATTTGGGATGAATGGCTAGGCTTAAAAAGACCCTTGTGGTCATTAGCCTAGTAAGCACCTATGAACCAATAGGGATCTGTGATCTCTCTATACCACATGATAGGACTTCAGGGAGGTCTAACATTTTGGAATCCAAGTAGTTAAAAGGTTTACCATATTTTCTCCATCTTGCTTCTCAGGCACTCCATATATCCTGATATTGTTCCGTCTTGCCCTGTTTTCAATATCATCTATTTTTTCCTGGGACTTGTTGTTTTGTTTTAAAATAAATTCAATGTTACTTTCTCCTTCAGCCATTCTACCATCTAAATCAGTGAGTAAATCTTCCATGGAAGACATCTGAAGTTTTTGCTGTTTAACTACTTCATTTATTAATTATATCTACTTTTACAGTCTCCTTTGATTGTGTCTACCTTACAGTCTAGTTTATCCAATTTTAGCGATAAGTCCTGAATACTATTGATGATAGATTGAAGCTCTTTCTTCACAGTGACTTTTTTTTAAAAAAAGTTTTTATTAGATTTTAACTAAACAAATTTATCATGACAATAATTGTATTTAGAAAATTGTGAGCACAAAAGAGAACAATATGAACAAAAACAAAGAAGAATAACTATTTACAAGAGTGTCTACTAATAATAAAGATTCTCAAAAAATTCCTATACATTACAATTGATATGAATATAGTTGTTTTTGTTTATCAAGCAGCTCCTTGAAATTTGTCCATGTATTATAGTAGAAGGTGATTCTGGTAGATCTTGATTTAATGGTGATAATTTCCAAATGACATACTTAGGTTGCAATATTTGTGAATTCTTTGAAAGAGGGTGTAGCTTCATTATTCCATTTCTTGGTTAACTTTCCTCATAATTGATAAAATGGACCATAGAAGAGGGTATTTCATTCTTTTAACACAAACAGGAATAGGGGTATTAAACAAATTAATTACTTAGATAAAACACTATTGTCTCCAAGTAAAGCCTGTAAAAAAAGATTGTTATTCCAATAAGGTCTAAGTACCACACAATCAAAGAACATGTGTTGCCATTATTTTAACACAAACAGGAATAGGGGTATTAACAGAATTAATGACTTAGATAAAACAAAATTGTCTCCAAGTAAAGCCTATAAAAATATTGTTATTCCAATAAGGTCTAGGTACCACACAATCAAAGAACATGTGCTGCCAATCTGCTTTAAGCTCCTGTTTATATCTCCAACAAACCTGCTTCTTTTTAAACATTAATTAAATTTTATGAGGTGTGAAGAAAGATCTATGCAAGAATTTCCAAGTAAAAAGTTTTCATCTAAGAGAAGAAGTTTTCTGTTTGGACGATATTAAAAATTATTTCTTATTCTCTTCATCTGGAGGTCTGTTATTAATGTGAGTAAAATAGTTCCAATAATTGTCACTACAACTTGTTTCTTTCCTCACCACTCTATATAATTTGGATAATGTGTTGTATTAATAGTATTAATATTTCAAATAATTTTGGGATAAGCTCTCTTACCCTTGGTTGCATTAACTTAATTTTACCTTCTACATATTGACTGCAAGACTGTTCATCCAAGTGCATATATTGATTAAATCATATTTGCTTATGATATAATAAACAGAATGCAGTTTTTCATTATTCATTAATTGAAACCAATATATCATTTTTTCTTTAAATACAATAATTGTGCCTAACTTTGAAGTGAAAATATTATTTTGAGTGCATGCTATATGGAAAAGAAGAAAATCCATACTTTATATGCTAAATTTCTATAAATTAAGTTTCTAAAGGTATTTAATATAGTAGAAATAAAATTCCATTGTCTGGTGACTCCTTTCTGAAAAGTAATATTTTAGAAACCAAAGTAAACTATTGTGCAGTATAAGATTATGATTATTGTTTGTTATGTTTAATTTTAATGAAAAGGCATCCTAGAAATTCTTTCCACCTGGCTGTGTAAATATTATTTATCCAGAGATATTGTTTTTATAATTGATGATAAAGAATGTAATTCTTTATCTAGTAGTTCAATCCCTCCTGGCTATCCAGTCCCATATATGATGATTTAAGGCAATTCTTGGTTTGCTAGGGAACCAAATACATTTTAAACTTGGTGTACTAAATTATTTAATACATGTTTTAGATTGAGGTAAAGATAATGACTGCATAACCAATAAGATTTTTGGTAAAATAATAATTTTAATTATAGATAGTCTCTCTTCCATTGTGAAGAAAAATGTCTTCCATTTATTTATTATATTCTTTATACTGATTATGTTGTTGGTATAATTATACTTTATTATATAATGTTATCTATTATAATTATCCCTAAATAGTTCATTTTCTCTCTTTGACATTGTATTTGGTAAACCAATCATTTATCCTATCAATATTGACATTAGTGGGTAGTATTTTTGTTTTGTTATCATTAAAGGAGAGACCAGATTTTTTGGGAATTTATCCACTGTCTTAAAAACAACAGAAAGGGAGCTATCACTGTCACTCAGTGTCAGAAGAATGTCATCAGCAAATAATTGGATTTTAGAAAGCAGGTTCACATTTATGCTAATGCTTTTTTATGTCTAAATTTAACCTAATAGAATTAGCAAAAGATTCCATAATTAGAGTGAAAAATAGAGGTGAAAGAAGACATCCCTTTAGTTCCCTTCAAAATTTGTATTGAATCAGAAGTAAAAGTATCTGTTTTAACATACGCAAAACAGTTGTCATAAAAAAGATTTATAAAATATGTAAATTACTTGAAAAATTACGTTCCTGTAAGACTAACAAAAGATATTTCCAATTCACAGATTCAAAAGCACTATTAATGTCTAGACTCATTAATGTTAGATTATCTTTTGTTTTGTTTGTCAATTACTGTGATTATTCTTTTGATATTGTCATAAGTATTTCTATTTAGAATAAAACCAGTTTGATCCTCATTGTTATTTCATTTCAATAAAGCCAAACCCCACTCAGCTTGCACTGTGCAGATGAGGTCATAACAAGGCTGAAATATGCATATCCACAGCTAGTGGGATTTGGCTTTATTGACCTGACATTGTCCATTAAAACAATGAAACAAGTGATGGGCATTCAGAATCGTCAATTAGCTGAAACACCTGATGTTCATAAGGGTCATTTGCATATATCCCATGTGCCTCTGATACAAGAGGTTTGGGAGGTCACTCAGTGGAGGTTCTAGCTTTGCTGGAGTTTACATTTTGTTTTTACATATTGTTTTTTCAGTGACCTTCTAACTTATTGTTTTAGTTTGTTGCTTGGGATATTTTTGCAGTGACCCTAATGATAATGGACATCAGTTGGGTATAACAGCCCTGTGTTTCTTATGCTTAGTCAAGCACTCTGCTTGTGCTGTGCTGATGAGGTCATAACAAGGCGAAATATGCATATCCACAGCTAGTGGGGTTTGGCTTTATTGGCCTGAAATTGTCCATTAAAATGACAAAACTAGTCATGGGCATTCAGAATCGCCAGTTAGCTGAAACACCTGATGTTCATAAGGGTCATTTGCATGTATGTCCCATGTGCCTCTGAAACAAGAGGTTTGGGAGGTCACCCAGTGGAGGTTCTAGCTTTGCTGGAGTTTTCATTTTATATATATAAATTAAGAAACCAATCATTTGTCTCTAAATTTCTTCTTCATTTCATTTACCTTCCATCCTTTTTTCTCTGCTTGACACTTGAAAGATATAATGGACCAATCCATATCTTCTGTTTGTTCTAATATTTTATTAGTTTTTTTTTTTTTTTAGATATGATAATGCAGGGTCCAGATCTTTGATGAGTTTAGTTTAATCTGAAAGGAAAATCTTTAATCTGGCAGGAAACAGATGTACTTTATTTGTTTTTTCTTAAGTTCTGTAATGAGAGGAAGAAATTGTTTTTCGTGGATATCACTGCAGCTGAACAGTCATTCTCAAAATGAATGTTACATCCATCTATTTTGAGTGGTGAGTTTAGCCCTGACAGTCTTAAGAACGAGTTCTTTATCTTGAGAGGAAAAAATGTAACAATAGTAGATCTCAGAGAAGTGTTGTTTTTAGATGCAGGTGTAACTAAGGATCTGTGAGCTCTCTCTATTACGAATGTCAGTGCTTATGGTAAGTCTAAAATTTCTAGGGAGACAGGAAGATAAAAAATGACTCATACTTACTCACCTCCTTCAGTTCTTTCAAGTAATTCAAATATATGGATGTTATTTCTGTGAGATCTGTTTTCAAGGTCATCAGTTTTGGCTAGGAGAAGAGCATTTTGCTTTAACAGAAACACGATATTATTTTCATCCTCATACAGTCTTCCTTCTGTGTCATTTAAAGAATCTTCAATGCCTGATATCTGGGTCTTCTTCAGCTGCAGACCTTCAGCAATTTGTTCCATTTGTTTGGAACAGTTCTGTTTACAATCTTCAGTTTTGGTGTCCAATTTATCTATCTTTAAGTGATAATTATTGAACATTAGCACTGAATAAATCCCTTTTTTAAGTAAAGAATCGTGTGAAGTTACCTTTGTATGACTCTTTATAAGGCTGGATACAGTGATGAATATTTCCCATGAAAACTTTAACAGGAACATAATGGAATATGTAAACAATTCTTTGATACATTCCTCAAGAACTGTAAGATTTATCAGAATTCAGTCAATTAATTTATTTAGAATTGTTTAGAAATATAATTTCCTTTTAGAAATATATGTAGAAGCAGAGCAGGAGAAAAGTGTCACTAGTCTGTCAGCATCCTGGCCACACACCCCCCCTCACAGTGAGTTCTTAAAGTGTTGCCTTAGAGTGACTCATTTTCATTTGATATTTTCAAGCTGAAGTTTTGATAGGAAATTAAAAAAAAAGAGCAGTGTTTTTCACCAGACAGTTCCAAATAGTTTCACATTCTAGATTTCACCGTTTTAGAAGGTTTTTAGTGAAATTAAAAATTAAATCCTGTCAAAAATGTATAGGAGAAGCAGAGCAAAATTCTTGTGCTGTTAACTGCTTGCCATCTTGGTCACGCCTATTGCATCTACTTCTCAAATCTCTTCTGTATTATTTTCACAGATATTTTATAGTCTGGGTTATTTGGCACTATTGATCTCCAATTCTTTGTATCTTCTTTTTCTCTTTTTTCCATATACATTGTAATATTCCACTGCATTACTCCTCATGATTTAAACCTTCATTAGCCCCTTCATTAAAAACATATAAATGTTTTTCTCTGCCATTCTTCTAGATTTTTATATATTTCAAATCCAAATCCATTTGAACCAGCTCCCAGTTTTACATTTAGCTGTTTAAGCTCATTATCTAATTTATATAAAGTAATCTCCTTTTCAAATTCCTTGTTAACTCATTACAGCTGAGTGCACCTCCAGGCATTTCTGCAGTTACCTCCTACTGTGCCTCTAGGCATCAAATATTGCTTGTTCATATTTACATTGATAACCCCAAAACCATGTTACATACAAGGTATCAAAATAGTTTATCTTGAAGCATACATGATGGCAAACACAATTGTATTGATATTTGACTGTCACATCTGTTAATTTGTATTTGTTAGAACTGTAAGGTGATAACTTAATTTTTTAAAGACTCAAGCCACACCCACTGGCAGTTAAAGGTACACAGTAAAAAGAGCTGTACTGGAAGGAATGAGTTCAGAGATTTTTTTTTTTACTTTACATTTCCTTGTACTATGTCTCCTTTTCTTTCTAAACATATCTTTCACGTAACTTTCAACAATTTCCATAAACTGTTGTTGACTTTTCCTTACATTATTTTCTTTATCTTTCATTTCTTTCACCACACTACATTCCTTCTTCACTCTCTTACTTAAATATGGTTAAAACTCTTCCTTACTATCTTTTAAAAAGTACCTTTGTTTATATAATATTTCCTTAATTTTTTTAATAATTCATTTTCTAAATTTCCTTCTCATTTTGCCATATTCTATATTATTGTTCTCTAAATTGTCTAACTTATCTTTATATGTTTTAACATATTCCTGCTCTTCTTTCTTACTTTACTCTGTCAATGTTAAAAACTCCCTTTATATTTTCTTTTAAAATTAATCCACCATTCAGATCAACTATCATATAAAGCTTTCATAGTAATATGATCCTTCCATTACTGAATAATTAATTTCTTTCCTTTTTCATTTCATTCTTTTTTATCTATTATTTTTATACCCTTTTCTATTTTAATATATTCTCTAGTATCATATACTTCATTCACATCATCAAATAATCTAGAAAACCTGTTGCAATAGTTTTCTCTTCTGCTATACATATTCCTTCTGATTATAATGTAACCAGTTTCAGATTTTAAAGTACCCCTTTTGTATGTTCATGATTTTCTGTTCCATATAACAAATTTCTTGCATTTCATAACTTCTATAATTTTTTGTATGTCTTTTCCTCTCCTCTTTTTATTCCCCCCTAAATAACAAAATTAAAATCTTCTATTATAATATGCATATTTAGTAACAATATCATCTAATATCCTTTAAAATAAATTCTGCCTTTCATTACAATAAAATAAATTCTGCCTTTCTTTACAAGTCACATAAGCATATATATCTATAATTGTATAGACCTTCCCTTGCCATCTTAAATCTACAATTGTTAGTCTTCAGGTTCTAGCTAATATGACATCTAAAATCTTCTCTACTCCTCTACATAATACTGCTAATCCTGAACACTGTTCATTCCCCTTATTTCATATTATCTCCCCATCCCATATTTTTGTTTCTCTAATTTTTCTTCATATGTCAGAAGCCTTATATTTTCCAAAATATTAATATCTACATCACATTTATTACACAATTCTAAAATCCCTGTTCTTATTATGTTGTGCTTACTGTTTACATAAATTGAAGAAATCCTTAAATTATCCCTTTCTCTTTTCCTTAATTTAAAGGATATCATTTTCTTCCTATACAATTTTCTTAAATTTAATGTGTCATCTGAGATCTTTCTTCTTTTCTTTTATATATTTTTCTTTTACTCTTTTACCATTAGAATTTTTCCTCTTTACACTTTCTAACATATCGTCTTTGTCACTAACTTCCAATTTTGTTTCTATTTTCTCTCCTTCATCTTTTCTTTTAAGTTCTCGCTTTTTTCTAAAATTTAATATATTTCGATCACTTTTTCTTTTCTGATTTTTTCTTTATAATCTTCTTGCTTCTCAGTACTTGTTTCATTTTATTTTTCTATACATCCAATCCATATATATACATTTTTGTTTACATTTGTAACATTCAAGTTCACATTTCTTTACTGTTCCTGTTTTCCCACATATGTAACATTTCTTTTTAGCATAATGATTCACTAAAATGACCTTCTTTTCCACAAAAGACATGTTTTCGTTGTCCCCAGTATTTTACAGCACCCTCGTTACCTTCAACATCTATGATGTTTGGAATGTGTACAATTTTTCTGCTTCCATTTTTAAAATAACATTACAGTCCTACTCCCAGTCCATAAACCCCTATTATTATAGATTTTTAAAATGTCCATTACTTCTTTACAAATATATTTTTTAATTTCCTTTTAAAGTCTCTCTTTCTACCTCTGTTCAAAACGGTATGTGTACTTTATTTTTTGTCTTTTGAAAAGATGTTTTAGCCACATATTCACTCCATGGATTATCTATCATTCTGTCTCTTTTCATACTCCCACAAAAACTTTTTCATGCCTTTTGCAGTTTCAAATAAATGTCACAAAATTCCTTTTTATTAATCAAAATGAAAGCTATTACCTCTTGTATTTTCACACCCAAAGGTAAAATTGCATTGACCCATACCTGATGTATATTAATTTCCTGACTAATTTTCTACCACTCCTCCTCAGTTACCTTCCTAACTTAATAACCACTTTACATTTTATCTTTTTTCTGATGTTTCTACTTTCTCTCTCTCTTTCAAATACTCACCACTACTCTCTTATAACCAGATTATATAAAAGTATGTACCATACATCTCAACCTCTTAGAGCAAGAAATCTTGACAAAGCCATAGATAAAAGTGGGACAAAGGCACAAAAATAGGGACAATGTTTAAATATTGCTCTTACAAACTTAGCAAGTTGTTGAATAACAGCTTTTGCATTAGTATAAACTTTCTGAAGGGTATGAAGTATGAAACTCAAACCTTTGTCATTATTTTCTAACTTCAGTCTTTAATGATTTCACACTAATTTACCAGAAAGCCACAATTTTATGAAAAACGGACCAAGAATATGAGGCAAAAATCAAGTCAGTCTGCAAAAATCTGTACAGTTGAGAGGTATGGTATGTACCCTAATATTCTTACCCCCACTATCATTGACTCATCCGTTATACAATGCCTCTCTCCCTCTTCTAGCTTTAATTATCTACCTACTGACTAATGTTTCACACTCCTTACATCAATTTTGTTTATTCCTAACATATATATTTGTATCCTAACCCATGTCTTTTAAGTCATATCTAATGTCTGCTTGTCACATATATTGCACACTGTTTTATACTCAGATGTTAATATGTCACCACAGAAGAAATACACGTTTTATTTTTCTACAGTGTCACTGCAGAACATTTACTTGATTGCAACAAAAAGTCATTAGAACTATCTATTTAATACATGTTTGTAAAAAAATTGATTCTGCTAAAATGAGCTTTACCCAGTCAGACTTTTCTAATCATCAAAGGCAATAAAATAAATAAAATGTTAAAATAAAATTCTTAACAAATTAAGCATATGTACTTTTGCAGTTAGTAATGTTTCAAGGCCAAACTTTCAGAATGCCTGAGTCTATATAATGAAGTCTGAAATATCATTGTGTGACTCTGACTTAAAAGGGATATTGCAGGTATTGTGAGAAATGGCATTTTCTGCCAAAACTGCACAATGTCTAGTGAACAGTTTATGAGGTATGGACCCACTGATGCTGCATTAAATAGCTGGCTTCAAAAAATATTAAGAACTTATGATAATTCATTAAAAGTATCAAAGAAATAATGAAAATATAGTGGAAGTGTATTGGTAAACAATGGGTAAGAAGAATTTCCAGTGTTTTGAAGATGAGCATAACAGATTTCTAAATGGTAACCTTGGAGCTGGTCAGGTTGGGTGATGGATCTGCAATGGAAAGTAGTACAAGGATTTGTGAGAGATGATCATGGATCTGTTTCATTATTTAAGGGGAAAAAAAGAGGATTTTTGGACAAGGCAGCATATATTGTCAGGTTATCCTGCAGTATGGAAGAAGGGTGTAAATGGATAGATGGGGAAGACTGCAGAAAGTGACTGGATCATTTTTTTTCTATACTTTTTTCACTGTTACAGTTTTTGCCATAACTACGGTCACAAACTGGGGTATTATGACAGCATGTAACACTTATATTGACTATAGATATATTTGAGACAGGGGGACTATGGTTCAGCATTAGCTTACAGTAGGTATTTGTATTGGGAGTATAGGCAAATGGCATTGCATTGGTGGAAAAGATTTTTTATGTCTATCACTCTTACACTTTGTAATAACTATAGTTGAAGTCTAGAGCATGTACTATTCATCTATTCTGAATATGGATACATTTCATACTGGAGGACTGGGTACTCATGATACCAGTTTGCAATGTATACAGGGAGAAACTGTAATCAGTGGATGACTTTTTAATTAATGGCGATTATTTTTGGGACTCTGGATCAGTCAGACATTTACAGTGAAGATTGTTTTAGAACTATAGTTACCATATTGTAGCCTGGTTCTGTGGTACAGGGGGAAGAGCCCTGACTGTGACCCCAGTAAGGGGGTGTCCCACTCACCTCTACCAGGGGTGGGGAATTTTGTGCAGACATGTAAGCAGAGTTTGTGCAGTTTCCTTGGTGGTATCTAGGGAAAACTCTACTCATGCAACAGGGGAAGGATCAGAGCTGCTTTGAGGGAATCAAGAGAACATCTTCTGTGGTCAACCCAGCGTGCTCCCTTCCTCAGTGCTTAGTCGAGTACATACAGGGAGATGGCCAGAAGAACAAAAACGTCAAACTACCCCTAATGGATGTTTAAATAATGGCCCCTCCTGGTTGACCCTTTTCCCAAGTGATGGGGAATAAAATGGCTGAGAGGGGGATAGTGCCAGACAGAAAGAAGAGACAAAAAAGCACAACAAGTATTGTATTTGTATGCGTGGAGGCAGAAGTATTTAAACAATTCCACTTCAGTGCTGCAGTTTGCAGCATAATTTTATTGCCTTTTAGCAGTAACCAATAATAAAAGGATCATGCTGACTATTGGATTGGAATTAGTGGACTTTCACAAGAACTAGCATCACTGAAATCATTTGTGGTTTATTGCCATTCTGAAGCATCCATATTATCACCACTGATATTTGATGAGACTTGAAAAAAACATGGTATTACTGAATTGAGGGTTTGGGAAAGGGCTTACCTGCATCTTAGTGCTGAGAAATAACTGCATTCAAGCATACCTCTCAGCTTTTTAGCACATAAAATATCGACAACATCATAAATAACACAGGAACAAAGGCCCAAGAATAAGGACAAATTTTAAATATTGCTCTTACAAACTTAGAAAGTTGATAGAATAACAGTTGTTTGCATTAGCATGAATTTTCTGAAGAGTATGAGGTCAGAAACTCAAATGTCTGCCATTATTTTCTCGCTTCAATCCTCAATAATTTGCTAGAAAACCAGAAATTTTATGAGGAACAGACCAAAAATATCAAGCAAAATGTGGACATTCTACAAAAATCTAGAAAGTTGAAAGGATTCTGTGGTTTTCCTGCATATTGTCATGTTTCTGTAAAACAGAAACACCTCTCTTTGAGTATTTGTCTCTCAAATTTTTTTTTATTTTTCAAATACAGTTGAATAAATTCCATATTATTTGTATATAACATCTTAAATATGTACACTATTTACATCAGCCTGACACTATAAGAGTGCTCAATATATATACAATTACTTTATCGGTATAACAATTCAGTTATCAGAGTGTATCTGTTCAGTTATTATAAAGTGTCAATCAATGATGAGACTTTTTTCCATGGAATGTTAATAAATGGCTTAGGATAAATCCTTAATTCTTTAATTTTAATTTCCAACAATGCTGTGGTCTTCAATAGGCTGTAGAAGCTCTTTGAGTATTTGAAAAGCTGACAGCCATACAATTCAACAAAAATTATTTTTAGTGTATTAAAACTGTCTTACTCACAACCAACAGAGGTACAGAGTTTTGTAAAATGTGAAGCATTTTTATGGCAATTCATTTATTTTTTTAACAATTATAATTTTTATTATTTTCATCATAAGTATGTAGTCAGTGCTCTAAAATTGCATCACACAGCAATACTATTGTGCAGCACCCTTGTGGATTTTGTTAAGGAATGTTCATTTCTGAAGGAAATGTTCACTAACCGTGGCTATCCTGAGAAAATGGTTTGTGAACTTATTGAGGAAGTTACTCTTAAAAGAACTAGAGGCTTCTACACCCCTTTATTGACTAAACAAAAGGTCTCCTCCAGTGTAGTTAGTAGTTTCACAGATGAGGTGCCTATAAGTGGTCTAATAGGTAGCAATGTTGACCGCAGAGAATCAAACACAGATTTATCTTTGAGCTTCGTCACTATTTTTAGTACTAATTCAGAAGCAATTCTGGACATCATCCGTAAGAATTGGAGGTTGATATCCTCAAACCCATCACTAGCAGGAAAACTGGGAGACGAACCCAGATTTATTTTTAAACGATCTAAAAATTTGAAGGAACTACTACAAAGGGATATCCAACAGCATAGTTTTTATAAAAGGAAAGGAATGTCCAGATGTGGATTCTGTAATTTCTGTAACAATGTCTGAACAGGGGAGACATTCCTTGTTAGGGACAGGAAGTTTGTCATCAAGCATGCACTTAATTGTGAGAGCAAATCAGTTATATACATTGCTATGTGCAACTGTTGCTCTGGGTTCTACATCGGAAAAACCGACAGGAGACTGCGAGATAGGATGTATGAGCACTTGTATGCAATTAGGACATGTAAAGATGACAACGCACTGGCCAAACATATTGCATTGTTCCCAGGACATAGTTTTAGTTTTATGGCTATAGACCATGTACCCTTAAAAATCAGAGGGGGCCCTGTATCTTTAATACTAGAAAATTGTGAGCTGGATTGGCAGTTGCTTGGACGCTTTCTGTCTTCCTGGCCTTAACACTAACTGCAACATTGCCCCAGTTCTTAAATTAAAAAGTTATTTTAGGTAAAACCTACTGTTACTATATAGTTTTCTCTGACTTTAGATCTGACCCGTATATCAGGCAACACATATTGGATGATTTGGCAGTGTTGTGTGTTATCAGCACCTTGCACTAACACATTAGGTCTAGCTAGTTGACTTGACCGTCTACTATTCAGGGCTTATTTAACCTAACAGTCAGGTTTATAACCTAGTCTTAGTGGTCTTAGTAGGAAGACACAATGGATTCTCACGTGCTGAATCTTTTAGGTTGCACGTGTTTTCCGCAGGGCAAAGGATACTTCTCCCTTTCCTTTTCTTTCCCTCTTTCCCCCCCCCCCTTCTTCTTTCTTTCTTTCTTCCTTAGTCCTGCATGGTTACAGCACAAATAGAATGTTTAATAAATTAAACCTGAGCAAATATGAGTAGTATTTATCCCTTATACACACCTCATATAAGGCAAATTTGTTTTTAATGTTTTAAGTGAGTATTAGAGTATATTTTTCGATAGATCTACTTACATATTTTGTATAGTAGTTCATTGTAAATAGTAATGACATCTGTTTTTTGTCATCCATATTATTGTTAAGTCGCTGAGATCTTTTTTCAGATAATTGAATCCATTTCTTATTGTTGTGTGCTACTTTTAAAAATGATTCTAAATGTGGGATGCCTTTAACTTTTTAGCACTTTGTATGTGTTTTTAAATACAACTGTTTGGTAACAGGAAACAGGAATATGTCATTTCCTGATGTAGTATTTTTAAAGTGAGTGTTTTTTGTCTAACTTGTTTCTCTGAAGAAGCTGCAGTGGTCTGTGGCGAAAACGCTCTTTTGGTTTGTTCAAAATAAAAGCGTTAAGAAGCTTTTTGACTCGGAGGCGTTTCTGTCTGCAAACAAGGTTCCTCACTGTGTACTTTTTGAGAGGGGGATAGTGCCAGACAGAAAGAAGAGACAAAAAAGCACAACAAGTATTGTATTTGTATGCGTGGAGGCAGAAGTATTTAAACAATTCCACTTCAGTGCTGCAGTTTGCAGCATAATTTTATTGCCTTTTAGCAGTAACCAATAATAAAAGGATCATGCTGACTATTGGATTGGAATTAGTGGACTTTCACAAGAACTAGCATCACTGAAATCATTTGTGGTTTATTGCCATTCTGAAGCATCCATATTATCACCACTGATATTTGATGAGACTTGAAAAAAACATGGTATTACTGAATTGAGGGTTTGGGAAAGGGCTTACCTGCATCTTAGTGCTGAGAAATAACTGCATTCAAGCATACCTCTCAGCTTTTTAGCACATAAAATATCGACAACATCATAAATAACACAGGAACAAAGGCCCAAGAATAAGGACAAATTTTAAATATTGCTCTTACAAACTTAGAAAGTTGATAGAATAACAGTTGTTTGCATTAGCATGAATTTTCTGAAGAGTATGAGGTCAGAAACTCAAATGTCTGCCATTATTTTCTCGCTTCAATCCTCAATAATTTGCTAGAAAACCAGAAATTTTATGAGGAACAGACCAAAAATATCAAGCAAAATGTGGACATTCTACAAAAATCTAGAAAGTTGAAAGGATTCTGTGGTTTTCCTGCATATTGTCATGTTTCTGTAAAACAGAAACACCTCTCTTTGAGTATTTGTCTCTCAAATTTTTTTTTATTTTTCAAATACAGTTGAATAAATTCCATATTATTTGTATATAACATCTTAAATATGTACACTATTTACATCAGCCTGACACTATAAGAGTGCTCAATATATATACAATTACTTTATCGGTATAACAATTCAGTTATCAGAGTGTATCTGTTCAGTTATTATAAAGTGTCAATCAATGATGAGACTTTTTTCCATGGAATGTTAATAAATGGCTTAGGATAAATCCTTAATTCTTTAATTTTAATTTCCAACAATGCTGTGGTCTTCAATAGGCTGTAGAAGCTCTTTGAGTATTTGAAAAGCTGACAGCCATACAATTCAACAAAAATTATTTTTAGTGTATTAAAACTGTCTTACTCACAACCAACAGAGGTACAGAGTTTTGTAAAATGTGAAGCATTTTTATGGCAATTCATTTATTTTTTTAACAATTATAATTTTTATTATTTTCATCATAAGTATGTAGTCAGTGCTCTAAAATTGCATCACACAGCAATACTATTCAAAACATAGCATTTGCCATTGAAATATGAATTGGTGACAAGGTAGAATAAAAAGGAAGAACAAATATGCAAATTACCATATAACAAACAGTACAGTACCATTATACAAATATACATATACAGTACAAAAGGGGCTATATGAGTATAATATGATGCTGCAGGTCTGGTCTAAAGTAGCCAGTGCACACTACAATGATTCAGTAAACATATGAACACTGTGAAAAACATGCATAGCATTCAATAACGAACACTGTATGCTTTATCAAGCAAGATTCCGGACTCATACCACTTACTGGTAATATAACAAGAAAAATATTTAAGTGTATGAGTCTTTTTCACAGCATATGTTATTAAAATTAGACCACAGGATAAGATGTTTTTTGGTATTTCATAAATGTTTTTGAGAGAAGTTACAGAGAGATGTTTCAATAAACACATACCACAAGGTATCATTAATTTCTTCCTCATTCATCCAGAATAACAAAAGCGTAATCCAATCTTAAACCTTAGAGGATATAAATAGCTTTTTAAAATAAAAAAAATGTGTGTGTCACTTTAGGAATTTTCCTCTGCCGCTGATTTTCCCTCTAGCACTGAAACTGACAGTTCTTCAACAGATCTACTTAGTCTGGTTTCAAATTACTATTTCACGTACTATCATTTGCAGAAATATACCTTCCTTAAAAAGAAGTTGTCACAGATAATTTTATATGAGCAACTAGCTGATATAATCTAGCAAGTAATGATAACCAATTATCTTCTCCAATTTGTGAGGTGTTCAGGTTCAAAATAATTAGTAACAGCTACTACTGCTCAGATATGTTGGGTCAAAAATTTATTGTAGGACAGGCTATTAACAGTACTACAATATAAACAGAAAGGCAGAATTATGCATGTATGTGTGTATCTATGCATGCATACAGTAAAATGGTCACACAGATAAACCATTTACTAAAACCTACAAAAAAGACTCAGCCAAGCTTGTGTCTTCACTGTGTAATACTTTAAGTTTCTGGTAGTCGAGGCAGATGGGATATATGCAAATCACCCTTTAAGAATATACCAGTTTCAATTATGTTGCTTCTAAATGTCCATGACCATTTGCTTTTTACTTTTTTAAGTCTTTATGCCAATATAGCCAAACCCCCTATCTGTGTGAGGATTAGTCAGCTGGCTACTCTATTTATGCATCAGCAGTAGGATGCATTCACCTCACAAGACAGTGAGAGCAGAGGCCGCAAGGCAACTGTGGGGTGGTAGCAGGTTAAGGCACACTGCCCAGTGTTCTCAGTCTCCTCCCCATCCACCAATGGGTCAGGTTAAGCCAACGGAGGGCTTAGGTGGGTGCAGTAGACCTAGGAGAGAAGGACAGGACCTACTGGGTTCACACAGTTCAACTCGACCTTGGCGTTGAGCATTCAATAATAGACCATATATATATATATATATATATATATATATATATATATATATATCATAGGTTCACAAATAAGCCATTTACTAAAACCTACAAAAAAGACTCAGCCAAGCTTGTGTCTTCACTGTGTAATACTTTAAGTTTCTTATCTTTCTTATCAACAAATCAATTACCGAAGCTACTGCCCCTCTCCTGTGGAAATCTTTCTTCACTATCCCCCTACATAAAGGCAGCAACTCAGCTGATGCATCTAACTACTGACCCATTGCCATCCTGTCCACCCTCTCTAAGATACTTGAAAAATGCATTCACTCAAAGCTTCTCAACTATCTCCTTCATCATAACATTCTCACATCCACTCAACATGGTTTCCAACCTAATCACGGCACAACTACTGCCCTACTATCCTTCACCCATTCTATCGCCGAGGCCCATGCCAACAATCTACTCCTATCCCGTCTCTTCCTTGACCTTTCAAAGGCCTTTGACACAGTCTCTCACCCCATTCTGCTAACAAAACTTGCTAACCTCAACCTGTCAGCTATCGCCCTTGCCTGGTTCTCTAGCTAACTCTCCAATAGGCAGCAATCTGTCAGATGGCTCTCTGCCTACTCTCCCTTCATACCAGTCCCAATCAGCATACCACAAGGATCCATCTTGGGTCCCCTGCTATTTAATACCTTCATTAATGAACTTTATACATCTACCAAACAATCCTCCCTCATCCAATACACAGACAACTCAGGTCTCATCTCCATCTCCACCAATATGTCTGAACTCCACACACAAACACAACATACCTTTCTATCAACTGAAAAATGGTTGTCTGACAATCTACTTATCCTGAACCCTAAAAAGACCAAACTCTTACTCTTTCTCCACTGTTCTCTTTCCCACCATAAATCCAGCTTTACTGTTATATCCTCCAACAATACTATCATTAATCTTGAAACCTACATAAACCTCCTAAGTGTCATCATTGACCATGAACTCAAATTCAACCTGCACATATTACAATGCATAAAAAGAACACATCAGAAACTAGGTTTGCTATACTGGAACAAAAAGTTTCTAACTTCTACTGATAACCTCTCTGTAGCACAGATACTGCCCCTCCCTCACTTATGCTGCCCCTGTTCTAACCCACATTCAGGCCACAACCTTGAACATACTTCAACAAACATACTATAAAATAGTTAGGTTTATTACAAACTCACCATACAACTCACACCACTGCCAGTCCCTAAACTCTCTCCAGTGGCTTCAACTCCCCCAACAACTCCTTCTGTTACAATTTCTAATCTTACACTCTATTCTAAACAAATCTTCCTCCTGCCCAGCTCTCTCATCCATAGTCTCCACCTATACCTCACCTCGAACCCTCCGCACTGCTAACTAGCAACTGCTCAATATCTACCAACCAAAGCAAAGTGTAGGCAAATTTCTATACAAAAGCTCTGTAGCCCAAGCTTGGAACAAACTGCCCCTCCACATACGCTCCATCACCCACCCATCATACTTTAAAAAAAACTCAAACTATATCTTTTCAATACCAAAACTTGCCCTTGTCATGACCCAACCTAACCCACTCTACCCTGTATATGTCTCTAATATAACTTACCCTCCATTCACCTATCACTCACAAGTTGTGTACCTGTTATTCAAAATCAACAATACTGAAAGAATTAAAATTTTACATAAATCTATACTTCTCTTGTAAATAATACTGTGTATATTATTATGTGCATCCTTTCTACATTGTATCTAGACTTGTTGTATTTTCAAATTTATAAAAACCTTTGATTGTAAAATTATCTTTTATTTTTTATTCTTTATGCATTGTAAATTGTCTGTAACTGGAGCTTTTCTCCTTGGGTCTCCACTGAAAATGGGCCACAAGTCCACTTGGACTAACCCGGTTAACAAATGTCAATAAATATATATATGATCCATACTTATGCACGAACTGCAATTTCACTAAAAGTGAAACTGCCGATCATACATTCACGAAAGTGCTTTTCACTGAAAAAGCACTTTCATGAAAGTATGATAAAAAATAGGGGAATCAGGGGAAATGGCTGTTGCTGAGATTGGAGTACGGTGGGGATAAGGGAATATTCCCTTTTCCCCACTGTAGTGTGATCTCTGAGTGAGAATATAAAAGTAGGGGGCTGGAGGGTGCAGCCCCCCCACATGGGGGGGTGCAGGGGGTCTTGCTCCCCTGCGTAAATGTTAGTTATGTGTTTTTTGTTTTTTATTTTATTTTTTTGTTTATTTTAGGGACTTGTAATTAATCTCCACCTATAATCTCTCTGGTCCCCTTTAGACCTTTTCTCTAATTCACGTGGGCCCTCATAGATGGCCCCCTCCGAATAACCATAGAATTGACCTGTGAATAACCTTATATCCTTCTCCCTAGTGACCTAAGCTCTAACCTCATCACTTATTAACCTACCCTAATATCAGGGTTTTTACTCCTCATGTATTTGCGTAATTAAATAAAGTGTATTAGTAACTAGTATCCCTGAACTTTGTATGCTATGATTGTTCCTTATGATGTCTATGTAGTGTTGTTGTTTTTTCTGTTTTTTTTTCTTTAAATGTGGAGCTTTTCTCCCCGGGTCTCTGCTGAAAAGGGATATGTATCCAGTCGGATTAACCCGGTAAACAAATGTAAAATAAAATAAATAAACTTTAGCGAAAGCGCTTTTTCTGTTAAAAGCGCTTTCGCTAAAGTGTGTTCGGTAGATGTGGATTCGGACTATTGAACTTTCGTTCAATAGTATGAGATCCATATATATATATATATATATATATATATATATATATATATATATTGCACCCCAAAATATCAAATGATTTGCGCAAAATTATTTGTAACAGTGAAATATATGTGTTTATTTTTCTATTGCTTTTGATCACCAGGAAAGTGTAGCTGGGCACAGGATCCACTTATATCTGGGGCCCGAGGAGGAAGCCTCCTTTTACACAATAGCAAAAAGACAGTCCCTGGGATTCAGCAAGTCATATTTTCCATGCATGAACAGTGTAGGAGCTCCTGCATGGAAAATGGCCCATGAGCGATTCAGGATAGGGCCATTTTCATGTGCATGAGCGTTCCTAAACTGTTCTAGCATGGAAAACCAGCAAATATGCAAATCACCTCATTTGCTGGTGAAAAACATGCAAAGGAGGTAATTTAGTGATTCAACAAGCTGCCAGGTCTCTGTGCTAGAACAGTGTCAGTGCAGAAATGTACTCAGAAAATAACTGAGTACATTTCTGCAGCTGACAAAACAGAGGCATGACAGCTCATGGAAACGCATGTATTATGTACATTAGACATGCCAATGGAAAAATATAAGGCCATTGGCATTAAAAAGTGATTTATTATCATAAAAATTAAACTTTATTTTTTGGGGGCTGATCTTGGCCGTTTAAGCATAGGGCAGCGGTGTGCAAATGGGATCGGGCCAAAAATAAAAAAAAAAATAAATTATGAAAACTCAATTTTAAGTTAATTCTGCATTTTGCCATTATAGTCCATGGCATGCAGAATGTAAACAATAGCAGGTAGCACTGGTTGTCAAGGAGAAAGGGACTGTCTTAGTGAGTAACTAATGACCTACACACTGGGGTATGCAAATGAGGGGAGTTATACTGAATCACATATTTCTTCGAAGTGTCAGCTTGTACCTAACTGTGTAGGGGCAACAATACAACACTGCAAGTGTAAGAGCCGAATGACATCATAAGGGGGTGTGTCATTCTTACGGTAAGCTCAGTAGAGCTCTGTAGCCCATGTTGGCCTTTAGCTAAGCACAGTTAAGGAAGGGGGTGTGTCAGATGTGCCTTAGCAGTGTGTAAGTAGCCTAAATGGGTATGCGTGGAGCGCACTGGGTTTTAAACAAAAAAAGGGAGGAAATGGCAGCACTGTTTACATTTGAGCAATGGGTATGTGCAGCGCACCTCGGGGCTTAAATAGGAGGAAATGAAAAGGGAAACAGTAGTAGGAAGGCAATCAAGGAGAACTTGCATAGCTGGCAGGCGGAATGTATCAAAATCAGCCAATTACACATGCAGCAGCCCAGTACACTACTATAAACTATGCAAACACCCTACAGAGTGGTTATTCCTACAAGCTCTACACCACCAGTGTACACAAATAGGGGATTTTTAACTGGCAAAACTAACTAGAAATGTTAGAGGCTACTGCTGCTTTAATCCATCAATATGTGCTAGAGACTGATGGTGGTGAGGAAGAGAATGCTGACAACCGACCCATAGTGAGGAGGAGGAGAAGAGTGTACAGACCCAGGGTAATCTACCAGGGCCTACATGCTGACAACCGACCCATAGTGAGGAGTAGGAGAAGAGTGTACAGACCCAGGGTAACCTACCAGGGCCTACATGAGCTGGAGAAAGTGGAGCGCTATAGGGTGGACAGGGATATTCTACAGCAAATCATCGAGCTGTGCCGGCCATGCCTCACACACAGAACTAACAGAGGGGAACCCATCCCAGTGGATACCAAAGTATGAGTAGGCTTAAGAATACTAGTCATAGATACCTTCCAAAGACCAACTTGGGATATCATGGGGGTCTCACAGGCATCAACATCCAGGGTACTCCACCAGTTCCTGGATGGCATGTCAGCACATGTCAGTGAGCACATATATTTCCCTAGCAGCCGTGAGGCATTGACCAGAAGTATGTGTTTCTTCCACCATATAGCAGAATTCCCTGAGGTAGCTGGTGCTATAGACTGCACTCACATACACATCAAAGCACCACCTGATGAGCAGGGTAGGGTCTATATAAGAGCTTCCCTCCATAAACTGACTGATTACGTGCAATGCCCAGGGCATTATCATGAACGTGTGTGCTGGCAGCCTTAGAAGCTATCATGACTCCCACATCTGGCATTGCTCACAGCTTTATGCAAGGTTTGCCAGGGGGACATCCTATATGGCCATCTAGTGGAGGATGCTGGCTATGCACTGGAGCTGTGGCTGATGACACCCATCAAAAATGCACACACACCCGAACAAGAACACCATAATGAAGCACAAGCACAAACCAGGATCATTGTAGAGTGTGTGTTTGGGCCTTGCAGTACTCTCCAACTACATGTACACAAATGTTCATAGTACATGCCATGCTACACAATATGAGCCTGCAGAAACAGCTGCAGCAGGAACAGCACGGGGCAGGACCACACAGCCCCCCACCGTTGCCAAGGCCAGCACAGGCACAGAGGGACTCGGAGGAGGAACTCCCTGAGCCTGCCCCTGTAGGCAGGAGGCATACCCAATATGCCCAGGCCTTGGCAAAGAGGCAACGCATAGCACACACACTGAAACTGTAGGGACCTAGGGACTGATACCTCTCTCCAACTCACACATACAGGAAAAGGGATGCCAACATGACACTACCTGTGCATTACCATGTATAGGGAGTGTACTACATGCATCTGACATAGTCAGCCCTCCAGCACCATCCTCAATACTGGCCCAGCAACAAGGTAAGTCACCCTTCCTATCAATTACTGAATGGAGTAGTATGTTCTGATAGCTATATGTGTGATATGGATGCAAGCATGCAAGGGAATTGGGTGGCTGAATGGTATAGCAGCAGACAGCTATATGGGTCAGCAGGAAATCCATAACAAATACTGGTGTCAACATACTAGGCAGCACTACACAAGGTGACAACTCCCACCGCAGTACATGTGATGGCCCAAATAACTGTGGGTGTCAATAGGTCACACACATGGATATCAATGAGGGTTGCATAACTACCACCAGTCTCACCCAGCAGGACAGGCATAGATGACCATAAAGAAAGGCTCGGCTAGGGCCCACAAATGATGGCAATGGTGAACAGCCCCCTTCCAGACCTACACACATACTGCAACAGGTCTGGCAGTTGCATTTTAGTTCTGAAGGGTAAGAAGTCTGAAACTGAAATCTATGCCATTAAAATCTAACATGTGTACTCTACTGATATGCCTCCTTTCTGCATGATAGGTCACAATACAATATGAAATGGAAGCCAACACAGTAACTTAAATACCAGTACAGTCATTGCAAATGTTTAAAGTCCTCAGGTGTGCACCCCACCCCCACAATCCCATGTGGAAATGCAGTAACATGTAAGTTTGAGGAGTAATATCACTGGAGCACAGATTGCCAGAGCTGTCCCAATCTATATTGTTGCATGTGTGCAATATGCAGGGGTCAGTGTGGTAAGTTTGTTGTGTGTTTAATATTGCCTGGAAGTGGTAAGCATTTGGGCCTGGATGGTTGTGTCTCAGTAGCCTAGGTACAGTACAGTGGTCGACAGGGGCCTGTTCTAACAACTGCAGTGCCAACCACACTGTTTCTCAGCTACACCCATGTCAGCAGTTGTACATTCTCACTGTCCAGATGTCAATATCAGTCACTGTTGGAAAGCTGGAATGCCATGAATGGTGTCCCATACATAGAAACAGTACACATGTGGAAGTAACCTATACAGAATGCATATAAAATAACTGTCAACTGCACATAACTTTGGAATTATACATAGAGGTTAGCATCACATTAGTTGCCCCTCTAGTATAGAATACTGGTAGTCTGGCCAATCACTGGCAGACCACAAAAGGCACAGTTATAAAGTAATGACAGGCTGCCCATGTTCACACACAAGGCAGCAAAAGGGGAAAGTCCCAGGTATATCTGTGAGTCGGTGCCAGTAGCTTCCATATAAAACATGTACCTAGCTCAGCCCACCATCAGCCACAGGTTTATCACAGGTCGTATCCTTGCTGTAGGGAATGGGTACAGCATGAACCCATTTCTGTATGGGAAAACGTACATGATGCTACATGCTGAATAGGTGTCCCATGCAGGTGTGTCCAGCTGTAAGCGGCAACCTGCCCACATCCAGACGTGTGGATAAGTATGAACAGGAAGGATTGACAGGAACACCTCAACCCCTTACCACTGTCAACCCAGGATAATCTACTGGCTTGCAACATGGGAACACATGAGTGACAGAATGCACTGGCCTGCTACAGATACCCTGCAGCCCTCTCAAATGGCCTACAGTCCTCTGGCAAAGGCCCATGCCTCACCCATAGTGCCAATGTATGGAATGTCAGGGGGGGGTCCTAACTAACAACTTAACACAGTAAACAGAAAACAAATGCAAGGCCATGCTGACAAATAGCAGTAGCATGCCACCCCATGTCCTTCTGCAAGGACTGTGAACCAGGCCATAAATACTACTGAGATAAAGGCCCACCTATAGGGACACCTCTGAGATATTGCTTTCATAATATTATGAAGAGGAGATAATAACACAGTGTGGTGTAGAAGCATGGATGTCATGGAGTGTGTGAAGCTGAAACTCTAGTGTCCACCCATACTACCCTCTGACTGCAAACCCATGAATAAATAGCCACAAAACTGCTTATAAGCCACAATGTGAAGGTAAACTGACCAGATATATGAGTCCTGCCTCTGGATAACCTGCATGTATCTGTACAGCTCAGAGTTATGGTCCCAGCAAGATATGGTCACTCCATTAAGGTGAGAAAAGCCAGCATACTAACAAGGTGCTGCACCATTTACACAGAACCAGCAGTCTATTGTCTGTAGCTACACCTCCACAATGGAAGGAGTGTGCCAGAATGTGTAGTCTATATGCCTCAGAATATTGGTCTCAGCTTCATTCATCTTGTATTTCCCTGGTAAATAACTGAGAGCAAAGAATTATAACTGTCAGTAGTTGATAACATGATACATCACAGTGTAAAACAGTACATATGTCAGAAAATATATGCTACAACCAGCCATGTTACAAAAGCAGCACAGATAGCAATAGTTACAGTATCCCCATATGCTGCGCCCATTGTGTCTCCATATTGGCAACCTATCTACAGATATCCTGCAGAAACAGGATGCACACACTTAATATAGAAGGTCATACTGGGCATGCTCCTACACTTAGAGAAATGCAGCCCATGTCTGACAACACAGTGGACTACAGATATCCGTTATTCACAGATGTCTGTGCACACACACCAAATTGTACACCATTGATACTTCACACACACACATTGGATGGGAATACTCACACATATCTAAGGCCAACATAATATAATATGTCAAACATACACACACAGAGATGTGGGGAATAGAGAGACAGACAGTGACAGAGAGAATCCCATTATGAGGACTTTCCCACCCAGTACACATTCCATTGGCCTGTATCACATGATGTGATGATGCCATTCACTGCAGAAATCCCTTTGGTTAGCCCTCAGCCCAATAGTCTCAGTGGCGCTTGTGATAACTGTGTAACTACAGTACAAATAAGTATCCATGTAGCAGTTGTAATCTCAGTCCTGACAAATGCAAAGTTGTGTGTGAGTGTGTGTGCTTCTAGATTAATGTGGTCAACACCATTCACACTCATTACACTCCCCATTGTCCTACTTTAGCACTCCTGCTGATGTCAGTCACCCTGAAATAACCCTTTGGGCAACTTGCAGCCTGATACATTCTGTGGCACTTGTGATAACTGTGTAATATTGTAGTGTAGCAAGCTTGTTAGATAAGAGTTCTAATCCTGGTCCTGGCAACTGTGAGAAAGTGCGTGCGTCTTTGTAGAGACCTGATTTTTGTGGCCATTCACACTCACTACACTTCCATGACCTCTCCGTTAGCACTACTGCTGATGTCACTCACCTTCAAAGATACCTTTGGAGAGATCTTTAACACATAAACTCTGTGGTGCTTGCAATAACTGCATAATACTATAATGTAGCAAACTAGTTAGGTAGGAGTTCTAACCCTGGTCCTGGCAACTGTGAAAACGTGTGTGTTTGTGTGAGAGACTATGTGTTTCTTTGTAAAGACCTGATTTTTCTGGCCATTCACAGTCACTACAGTTCCTTAGCCCTCCTTTAGCACTGCTGCTGATGTCACTCACCTTCAAAGATACCTTTGCACAGCTCTCCAACATGTAAGCTCCATGGTGCTTGTGATAACTGTATAATGCCATAGTGTAACAAATTAATTAGGTAGGAATTCTAATTCCAGTTCTCACAAAGGTAGAAATTTGTGTGTTTGTATGAGAGTGTGTGTGCGTCTCTGTAAAGACCTGATTTTGAGGCCATTCACACTCACTACTCTCCCCTTACCCCTCCTTTAGCACTGCTGCTGATGTCACTCACCCTAGTGGTATGTTTGGACACTATTCTACCTATAAGTTCTGGGGCATGTGTGATAAATGCGGAACAATGTAGTAGCAATAACTACATAGGTAGGGGTTTGAATCTCATTCCTGGCAAGTGTTTGTCTGTGTGTGTATATATATCGATATATATGTGTCCGTACCTTAAAGATTTTGGCCCCATTTACACACAGTACACCTCTCAGTGCCTGACTTTAGCAGTCCTGCATATATCATTCACCTTGGAAGTACCTGTTGGCAACCCTAAACCATGTAAGGTCAGTGGTACGTGTGGAAAATGCATAACATAAAGGTCTGAAAATATAGTTAGATATTTGAACCTCACTCCTGGCAAATATAAATGTGTGTGTAGGGTAAAATATTTTGTGAAATCTCTCACCCACTACATCACCCAATGCCAGTATTTACAAGAGCTGGTGATGTTCCTCACTTTAGAAGTACCTTGGGACACCATCCATACTATAGGCTCCGTGGCATGTGCGATAAATGTGTAACACTGTAGTAGCAATACATAGCTAGATAGGGGTTCAAAACTCTGTACTGATAAGTGTGTGTGTCATCAGTATCCTGTGTGGGTGGTGGTGTGACTGTGTAATAACAGGATCCATTGGGGTGTGGGTTTTGCTAAATTATTATATTGAGGACCATGTATATGTCCTAATGTCCACATTACAAGGCCAACAGTTGTCAAACAGAGTAGAGGTTGGTGTAGACAATCCACAGCCCTAAATTTTTAGTGCCATGTACAATGACTATGTGACATTATGGATTAGTTAACAATATAGGCAACCCTTCTTATACTCAGAGACCACTCTCCACCCAGGAATCATACACAAACACACTTGGCTAGGTAGCAACCACTATATCAGTAGTTCTCCTGCAAACTGCCTCACAGATAGTACCCATTGTGTGATTGCAGTGGACTCCATGTCAAACCGATGACCAGACATGACTGGTGTCACACAGGGTACTGACCCATGTCCTCTCATGTTTGGGATCTACCCTTCTGAGGTGCAGGAGAACACAAAGGCATAAAACAGTAAGGTGGCTGTCAGCATTCCCAATCCATATGATGTTGACATCACCCCCAAAGGTCACTTGACACTTATGACTCTCGTCAGAACCCTGGACATTACTTCAATGCCAAGAGATGTGCTGCCATGACCTTTGGGAACACCATGGCTCACATGAAGTAATACACTGGTGGTAGTCCATTGAACAGTGATGTTATAACAGAATGGGGAACACAGGTTGACAGTCAGCTGCCTGTTGATCACAGCAGTGCCACTGACATCAGAAAGCACTTTGATGTGTTACATCACCTGACTGAGTGTGTGTTATTCAGGAAGTAAAAGGACATGGCACCATGTTCCATCCCGTCAGTAGCCCAATCAATGTGTACAGTGGCCCTTTTGCCATGTTCCCCACTGGACACCTACAACAACTGTAGAGTCTGCAAACGTACCCCACAAAGGCCTTATACACATGCCCTGTGTGGACAGACTCCAATAACTCCAATGAATCCCTGTATCATACTGTCTATGTAGGTGCAATCACTACCCAAGTTACACAGCTATGTCTCACCAAACGAGGTCAGGAATGCTACTTCTGAAGATACCAATCTGTCCACACAGCATGCCCCAGAGACCTCAAGCACACTTCCACACTTAAAAGAACATGTATGTGGGACATGTGCACAACCCAGACACTGTCCATATTATGGAATATAAATCACATAGGTTCATAGCTTCATAGGTTGGTACTAGGCTGTCGGCCCTAGGCCCTATACAAGCCTAGCCATAACAATTCTCTGGCTATTTCTTCCCACAGTATTTACTTCTCTGGACCCCTGTCTGTGAAGCAGTGCACATCACTGGCTACCCACAATAGAAATCTGGATGAGTGGATGGGGAATACAATATCTACCACTGGGGACCACTCCAGTGACTATACTCCTGAGCCACAGTGGGGAATATTGTCATGTAGCCTGATGCTAAAGTATTCCCTTGGGCATGCCTTGAGAACCTTCAGGCCCATTTACCTACTGCACACCTATGAAGCAATGAACCTATGGATCTCAGTACTGGCAAGTGTGTGTGTGTGAGGATAGTAATCCCATTGTGTTTGGTTGATGAATATCCCCTGTGGCTGTGGTTATTAGCAATTGGAGGTGTGTCCAAACCACAACACGTACCATTCTCCATTCTACAACAGATGTTGTAAATCACCATATACCTATGTACAGCCCTCAACCCTATAATCTGTGAGGCATATGCAATCACAGTGTTACAGACCGGGGATTTCTGTGCACATACAGCTGTACCCTGCCTATGACATGGTGGATGTGTTACCCCACTGCAATACCCCGTGGTATTGCTGCAGGGCCAGATCCTGGTGACACATAGATGCCTAGAACAGAAATGGGATACAGCATGTGAGAACACATTCACTCAGCTGGCACTGAATGTGTTGCCAAGACTGTGGCCAGTATCTGTTGTCTCAGGATAGGTATTAGCATTGTGCAGTAACTCACAGAACTTGTGTTTAATGCTGTTGTGGTTGCTGATGTTACTATCAAAGGCTGCTGTGATTGTCGTCAGCGTCTGCTGCATGTCTGCCATCATAAATGCCTGTAGGTGATTCCATGAGGGATCCAAATTTGTGTTTGAAGCTAATAAGAGAGTTCAACAGTCATGGGACACCACCTTTCTCTGCAGCAGTGTCCTCCTCCTGCTGTACACTTTAGTAATGGCAGGGGACCACCACATTGTCTCCCAGTGTTTGGAGGACAGTGTCTGAGTTCTGTTGGCTTTGGCTAGCACCATGCATTCTTATATCTGTTTGTACAGTGCATATGTGTATGATTCCACAGTCATGAAGCTACTTCCCATTGTCATGGGTGCAGTGTAGTCATCCACCCCTATTTTTATGGCTGCAAAGAGAGCGGATACCTTTATGGGGGGTGTGGCTGACATGTTGAGTTCCATGTTGATTACAGCCTGTGTGGATCTCACCATGTAGGGGTTGACACCTGTGGATGAGCAACAGTCCCATATTTAAGTAGTCAACACAGGTCAGGGTTGTTACATCCTCTACCAGGGGTCAGTATGAACTGTCCAGGGTATTGGAAATTATGAATCCCAGAAGTGTTGGGCCACTGTACTGGCACTTGGCTACTTTCCCCAGGTGATAGAGGGGTAGTTGAAGACTCATACTATGTCAGTGATTCGTTGGACCATCATAGATGGCAGAGTGTTGAGGAATGTGCAGTGAGAGTCTAGGGACATAGATGTGGACCCATAGCAGGCTATGGTCTGGATTGCACTATTACCCCAAGGCAGTTATACCAAACGTATCTCCAATGCATTATGCAGGGATACTACTCTGGAGGTTTTCCTAGCCATAATAAATATGGAGACACCACCACCTGTGGAGGTGTGGTGTGATCCATGTTTGGGGGCTGACAGTTGTGGAATGCATCATAGCCTGATACTGCAGTTCTACTGTCTGCTGCTGTGAACCACCTCTCCTTTACAGCAGACATGTGACCTCCACTCCAAGTGCTTTGAGTGACTGCATCCTGACAGTAATATGTCTACTGTTGAGCAGCATGACCCTCAGATTGTATACATGTCTAGCTGTTGTGGCAATTATATTAGGAGCAATGCCTAATAAGGCATCGTAGGGGTGAAAAGACATTTATCCAGTACCTGGAAACCCAGCACTGACAGATGTAGGTTCTGTCAATCATGTCATCCCAAGCAGAGAGTTACTTTATCCCCTGAGAATGACACAAAACATGTAAGCCAATGTTGCAGTCAATCATCTGTTGATAGTACTGAAGCATCATTCTGGGTGACGGGGGTACACTGCTCAGGGCTACTGTCACTCCTGCCTGGACTACATAATCAGAGAGTTCAACCATATCTCTTGTCATATACTCCAGGGAGGTGTGTCTCAAGTCATTCACACCCTCATGGATACAGAGTGATACTCGTAGATGTTGTGGAGTGCCATGACTGGCTGTGTCATATGTTGGATGCTGGCATGTGATAGATATTTGGCTATCTGCTCCATATTCAACTTAGTGAGTGGGATATGTGTGTGCCTCAGTATTGAGTTACCCATGATCACTGTATTGTGCAAGGTGGTTAGCCTTAGGAGCTTAGGTTGAAAGGCACACTGTGTAGGTTAAAATATGTGTCCCTTGGCATGTGCAATGTTGCAGAGTCTGAGTGGGTGACTGTCTTGCTGGTCTATGCTGTTTGGGTAAATGTCCATTGAGTGCCTCTGGGAAGGTTGGTGTGTGGCTTTCCATTGTATGTCATAGCTGACAAAGTGGGTGTCATGTTGAGCTACATGTTCCACATGGTGTGGTGCAGGTGTTGATCTTATCCTCTTATCTTGATAGTCCAGTCTTTTCTGGAGAGTGCACATGTCCACATTGGGTGATATATGGGTAACACACAGGCCTGAGTGTTTGGAGTTTAGAGGGGAGGGTTGTCTGTGTACATGAGGCAGTTGCAACAGTGCCTCAGAATGGACAAGTGCACCAGGTTAATGGGTGAAAGCACAGAAAACTGCCTTTCAAACATGCCAGGAGGGGTGGACATAACTAGCAAGTACTGGGCCTACATCTGTGATGAATGAGAACTACTGATGGCTCCCAGGTGTGCCACACTTCTTGATACAATAACCTGGTGAAGCGCCAAGCCATAATGCTAGTTGAAGTGCAAGACAGAACTAGCATGATGTAAGGGTAGAACAGAAGGCAGACTGTCTGCCACCTGTAATAGTTTACCGCAGCTGTGCAGTTATCAGCAGCTTTGGCCATATGAAAGTTAAGTAAGTTCTGTAGCTCATGCAGTAACCATATAACACTATAATAGACATAACTAGATAGGCAGGAGTTGTAATCCCAATACTGCCAAGTGTGTGTGAATGTGTGAATCATGTACTGTCTGGCTTGTACCACTTTTGACTTGTGTACTAGACTTCACTCTTCCCCTTGCCTCAATCTAGTAGTCCTGTTGGTGTCATCCACCTTAGAAGTACCTTTGGATGATGTGGAAATGTTGTCAGCTCTGTGGTGTGTCTGATAACTGCGTAGCACTATAGTAACAATATCTAGATAGGCAGGAGTTCTAATCGCCCTACTGACAATTGTTTGGATGTGTGTGTTTGTGTGAGAATCATGTAGTGTGTGTGGGTTACATCATTTTTGACCTGTGTACTACCCTTTACACTTCTCCTCGCTCCAATTTAGTAGTCCTGTTGATGTCATCCACCTTAGAAGTACCTTTGTAAGAGTTGGAAATGTATAAGCTCTGTGGCGTGTCTGATAACTGCGTAGCACTATAGTAGGAATACCTAGCTAGACAGGAGTACTAATCCCAATGCTGACAAATGCTTCTGTGTGAGAATCATATCTTGTGTGGCTTATACCATTTTGATGTGTATACCATACCATACACGGATGGTGACCACCTCCCACTGCCATTACTTTATATAGTGTGGTAACAGCATCTGCCTCACATGCAGCAGGTTAAACCTTTGTACAGTCCTCTGTACAGATGCATATGGAATATACATATGTTTGCAACCTTTATGTGGTCAGAAGTGGTCTGTGTGCCTTAACAATGCCCATGTATGTGATATTATAGCCAAATAGGCCACAGTGAGTGTGTTGACACATATGGCAGCATGAGGTATCATACCTGACTGAAACAACATGCTGATACAATGTTTGCTGCCCTCAAAGGTGGCCAGCCTTGTAGGTGCAATGCATGAGTCCAGATGCATGGTTTTACAACTGAACTGTTCCTGTTATGGGCCACATTAAAGCCTGGAAGAGGTGTGAACTGACATATTGTGGTCCTAATTAGTATGTAACAGAAACACCTTGCATCTTAACAGGGGTGTGTGCACAATTTATATCCACTGTATACCACTAATCTGTCACAAGTCCCTACCTTAGGCCATTTGTCCAGTCCATTTTTCTGGCTTCTGTCCAGACATCTTATCACTGACAAGTTGTGAGGTATGTACAGGAATGTTGAAATCATGTCAGATAGGCCCCAGTGGTGACCACTGTTATGCAATGCAGTTAACCCCAGCACAAGTGAACATGCACAAACAGCAATATAGCCATTACATAAAGCAATATATCTACCCCTGACGGTTGTGTGCATGGTAAATTGCATGTGCTTCACATGCCTGGGGTATTGTCAGGCAACAACAGAACAATGTCATACTCATCAGCTTCAGGCTGCTGTCCCATATGCAAACCAGAGGGTCCTAGGTAGCTGTGAGAGGGAGTTATTGTCAGCAGAATCACATGTGGCCTTGGTACAGGATGGATGCAGTATGTCTGCACATCTACAGTACTAACAGCAATGATACACAATGTCCTGTCCTCACCACAGATGTGCACCTCTGTGCATTAGAAAAATCCATCCACAACTGCAATTGGACCTGACACATGGATGTAGATACAATACAGATACATGTATGTCTGATACATTAGTGTACTAATCTCCACTGGGCCCTTACCTACATGCACCATGTCCAGTGTGTGTGTGTGTGTGTGTGTGTGTGTGTGTGTGTGTGTGTGTGTGTGTGTGTGTGTGTGTGTGTGTGCAATTCACCTCCACAATGCTTCCCTCAGCTTCATGGGTTATGCGTTGGGCGGGTGCCCAAAGTTTGGCAAGGAGCTCCTCAGTGGGTGTCAATGGGGGCTGGGTGGCTGGGCCCCTACCTGTGGCTACCTGGTCCCTTGCTACAGCAGCAGCCCATTGATGGCCATGCCAGATGAGGTCGGTGGCCTGATGCAGCACATGCTCATAAGGTCTGCTGTGCAGGCCCGCATCATTTACCCTGTGGACACAGGGTGGTCCTCCCCTGCACATCTTCTGATCTCTATCCAAATAACAGGGCATAATGTCCAATCACATACTGGGTGATGATGTCAGTTTTCCCAACAGAGAATGCTGGTAGGCGAGCCCTCTGCAGGTTACCTGGAAGACAAACAGGAAAAAGGTCACAGGACCTCATATGGTTGTCAAATTGCACAACAACAGTGGATATTACTTGCAAATAATCCACACTACATCATAACCCTCCAAGCTATCATGGCTATAGCAGCTTGCATTACACTCCTATCCCTGAGCTATCTTATTCCCCCCAATGTTGGACAGTTTATTGCATAATCATCTATTCTCCATTCATTTCTGTGTAGAGGGTTGACAGTGGACATCTTACATGTGGATGGTGTGTGCATGGTTGCAGGTCTGTGTTTGACTGTGGTGTGTGATGGAGTTGTGAGCACATGCCTGAGTTCATGTAGGAGGCAGACAGTGATGTTATTATGCCCCATGGAGATATGTTGTTGTTGCCATCAGTAGGCAATATGTACATGCTCAACATTGCTGAGGGGAGGAGTGTTGTTGATGTGCATATCCCCCTGTAGAACTGGGGTGGACAGGATGGTTATGTTCTCACCTAACCTGTGTGATGCAGGTTGCCTATATCCATGGCATGTGTGTATGAGGTGTCTTTACCCCCAGTACAGGGTGAATTGTGTTGTTTCCTCTGAGACTTACAAAATATGTGGCGACACAGTTGAAATTGTCCTTGGTGGTGTGGCTATGTCTGATTTGTAGTCATAGTCAGCTTTACAGGACATCACCTGTGAGCTTACATACTTGCTCACATATAGGCGAACTTGCTTCCAAGTTGTTGCTGCACCTGTGTGTCCCTGTACAGCCAGTGTAGCAACCTATTATGTGGTTTGTGTATTGCTGCTGTCCACCAAAGGGGATTACTCTACCTTGGTGGAGGCTGGTTATACAGGTCAGGTACTGCTGAGTCCATATAGCTATAAATGGTACACACCCCTTTTACAATGCCTGGTATTTGTGCAATTGGAACATGACACCACAGTAACTCATTTCAAAACAAGTTCCCACCTGTAATGTGACCTATAGCTTGTACAATTCAATTGAAAACATAACAATCTGATCTGTGGAAACATATGGAAATGATCAGTACAATAAGTCAGTTGAATAAGTGTGCACACCCTTAAACTGATATGTTGTGTATGCAACTCTTGAGATTGTTACATCATTCATTTGTCTTGGTTTGGACTCTTAACATCATGGCACATCTTCACTTGGCAATAGTTTCTCACCTTCCTAGAAACACATTTGATTGTATTTCAATGGAATTGTACAGGTTAGGGGTCATATTCAAGATGAGAAACATTATGAAATGATCTTCTGTGGTCTGATTGTCATACAGCACACAAACCTGGCATTCCAACAGGGGTGTGTACACTTGTGATATCCACTGTATATAAGTGTTCATATAGCTGGTAGTGGTAGGCATGGACAGAGGGTCATAACACATTTGGACACTTCTCTGATTAATACCTGATAATCATGCCTACTCTAGTACCCATATCAGTATCAGGGCAATGCAACAACCAGTAGCTGTACACATTTATGTCTGTTGTATGCACTGACACTGATATTACGCACATGTGCAACACACACAACCTATGTACCTGACTGCTTGAAACCCATGTGATTAGTTGCGTGCCTTCCAGCTGAACATATGCATACGTACATGTTCTCAGGGGATAACTGGTATACATTTATGTTCTATGTTAGTATGGCATACTGTTGCTGCTCAAGTATACTTCTCAACCTGTTATAGTAGTACGTCTGGGCAATGGTACACATAAATGGGTGACAAAAAGGACATCAGTATTGATACTGTATTAAAATAGCTGCACCATACATTAGTATGTTGATTGCACAGTAGGCTTTAACATCACTGTGATAACCTGGAAGATGTCCAACAGTTATAAGTAGGCTATTATGTTACAATGTCATTGCTCACAGACCTGCTAATGGTTTGGCTGACATAACACAGGTATATGTGTATGTGACTACAGATATCAGTTACAAATGTGCTTATTGTCCAGCAGAACACTGTACAGTTGAATGTTATTAATTCAATATATCACATGCAGTTCAACTCACATGCCTACAGCAGTACTTTACTATGCACATGCCCTATATAGGTCTCTTAGCTTTACAAGACAAGCATGTGTCATACTCATATTCTCAAATAACATGGATATGGACAACATCCCATTAACTGGCCTAGCAGTGGCACAGTCACAACTGTTTGACAGACACCACAGCGGTTGTCATATGTGAGCTGTCCTTTCCTATGGTGAGTCAGGCTGCTGAGCTGTGATCCCACCTCACAACATCTCAGAGCATCATATCTGGACAAAGCCTAAAATGATGGGAATAAATAGGGACAGACTTTAAATATTCCTGTTACAAACATAGGAAGTTTGTAGAATTATACATTTTGCATTACTGTGAATATTCTTAAGAATGTGGAGTCTTAAACTCAAGTGTCTGTCATTACTTGATGACGTCAATCCTCAGCTATTTGCCAGAAAAGTACAGATTTCAAGAGGAACAGACAAAAAACTATGATGGTAAAATGTGGACATAGATCTGTACAGTTGAGAGGTATGTCTATGATCTCTCTCACTACAGAGAGGGCCAGATGCTATGGCCATAGCAGCTGTTCAGCAGGAAATTAGTACAGCAAGTCTTGGGACATATATTTCTCCAAATCATATTTCCCATTATTACAGTCCAAGTACTACATTCAATTACATGCTTACATGTTCCACTTACCTTTTTTCTTTCTTCTCTTTTCCAGTTTATGTTTTCTCTCTCTCTCTCTCTCTCTCTCTCTCTGTACTACAGGGATAGAGCTGGTTTGAATAGGTGGCAGCATGGCTTTTGTAGGTGATGCTCATGACCAGGTGATGGCCTGTGCATTTATTGGGGTTCCCTACTTGCTAAATCCATGCAGAACAGATGTGTAGTTCTTCCAATAGCCAGTGTCATGGCAACATACTCTTATAAATTAGTACTGAATGTGGGCATTGGCCCTTTCCCTTACTTGTGAGGAAGACATCCTGGAGTTGTGTGGGCTACTACCTCTTACAACAAGACTTGTGGAGACAAGCCAACTAAATGGTGGAGAAGGGTCAAGATTTAGGGGCAGAATGTGAGTATTGCTGTTATATGTTTGAAAAACTGCTAGTTTAATAGAGTTTGTCTGCAAATGCTACTTCTGCATGGGTTTCAGTTTGACAAATTTCTGTCTCTGCATAGCTCTTAACTGTAGGGCCATCTACATAATGGTCACAGGTTAGCCTGTTATGTTTGG
>NC_056728.1:94233749-94278749 GCF_019279795.1 Protopterus annectens
TCAGTAAGAAGCTGAGCGCTCTCATAAAATCCTCCAAAGCTAGTTACAAAAACAAAATTGCCACTGACTCTTAAAGACAACCACAAAGAATTCTATAGCTATGTCAAGAATCTCAATGGGAACACTCAGCTCTGCTCTGTGTTACAGCACAATGGCACTAAATATACAGAACCAACTGATATTGCCAACATCCTAGCAGATAGGTTCAGTGCTAACTTTACCCCCCTCTCACCCCATAGAGGGCCCATCTCTATACCGGAAGAATGCAAAGTTCCTATAATCACGGCTGCACAGGTAAAAAACACACTCTCCAAAGCCAAGAACACAGCATCTATGGGACCTGACAATATCCCAGGCTGTGTTCTACACGAACTACAGAATGAACTGGCACCCTACCTAAGTACCATGTTCAATCATAGCTTCACCTTAGGCTTTATACCCACTGAATGGCGCACCATGACAGTTATCCCACTCCACAAAGGGGGAGCCACGATGGACCCCGGAAACTTCCGCCACATTAGCCTGACGAGCCTTGTCTGCAAGGCCATGGACTGTATCATCGTGGAACTCATAAACAAAGACATTGGTAATCTCCAAACTCTGGACCCTACCCAGTTTGGATTTGTAAAAGGCAGATCATGTCTCCTAAACCTGATTGACTTCTTTGAAGCAGTCACCAAAGCCATAGATGAGGGTAAAATGGTTCACACAGCTTATCTAGATCTCGCCAAGGCTTTCGACACCATCCCCCACTCTGGAATTATAGATAAGCTCACTAAACTAGGTATAAATCCCTATGTCACAAGATGGGTTGCCAACTGGCTCATGGACAGAACCCACACTGTGAAAATAGCGGATTCCAAATCCGACTTCAGACCAGTGACAAGTGGAGTACCACAGGGTTCAGTCCTCGGTCCTTCTCTGAAGTGCAGGCTAACACAGAAGGTCTTTGACTAACAAAGTTTGCAGATGACTGCAAACTAGGAGCCATAATCGAAACTCCTAATGATGTGGACAAACTACAAAAGGTCCTCACTGAGAAAGATACCTGGTGTCAAAGCCATGGCCTGAAGCTCAATGCCAAAAAGTGTATCGTCATCCCCTTTGGTAAAAACTCTCTACCCATGAACTACCACATAGCTGGCAGTCTACTTAATGCCGAAAATGTGATAAGAGACCTTGGGACACAGGTGGATAGTAGTCTCTCCTTTGATAATCACATCACCACAGTGGTCAGGAAATCCTTCTATGTGGCTCATCTCATCACAAAAGGATTCTCATCCAGAAAAAAGAGGTCATTGTTCCCCTCTACTCATCACTCATTACACCCATTATAGAGTACAACACCCCTTTTGGTATGTACCTCACAAGACATCTACAACAACTGGAAAGACCACAGAAATACCTCACAAAGAGGATTACTGGCCTCAAACAGATGCCCTACGCAGACTGTCTCGAAAAACTACAGCTTTACTCCATCGCATATCGCCTACTCAGGGGAAATCTCTGCCTAACATACAAAGCTATGTCAAACCCAGAGCTGTTGGACATGCTCCACTTAAAGAAATCCCAATCCCTCTGAGCTACATGCTCTAAGGACCTAAACCTTGTCACCACAATAAACAGAACATGCTGGAGGGATAGATTCCTGTCCCAGAGACTTCCCATACTCTGGAACAGACTACCTATCTATGTCAAACAGAGCTCCTCATTAGCTCTCTTCAAGAAAAATCTTGATGATTGGATGGGAAATGGGAAATTCACTGCAGGGATCACTTCTGTGCCTCTGCTCAACAGGGGCACAAGAAAATCATTTTCTTGGGTGGCGAAAGGCTAGGCTTATGTAGACCCTAGGGCCAATAGCCTAGTACCTACCTATGCACATATATATATATATATATATATATATATATATATATATATATATATGTATATACTCATACATACATACATATATATATATATATATATATATATACATATATATATATATATATATATATATATATATATATATACACACACACACACACACACACACACATGTATATATATATATATATATATATATATATATATATATATATATATATATATATATGTGTGTGTGTGTGTGTGTGTGTGTGTGTGCATCTCCATACACATATACATTTATGTCTATGTTGTCTATGTACAACACATGATTGTTAAGCTTTTTCCTACTGTTGAATGACTCTGCTGCATGATATGTTTGAAAAAACATCAGACATGTCTACATCTCAGATGGATTAGTGGTAAATTGCTATGGCTATGGTGTGTAGGGTTCAAGACGTGCAAGGGCTGATTATTTTGTTGCTGGGCAGAACAAGGGCTGTTGGATACAAAGTGATTAAGGCACTTTTAAGCCATTGTAAGTGGGTTTGCATGGAAGTAAGCAAAGCTAACCTCCAGTTAACTATGCTTATACACAGTTAGCCATAAAAAGTGCTTAATCTGTCTAGACATCACTTAGCAACGTGCAGACTAGCTTAGTCCCGCTTACTACTGCTTACTCCCGCTTGCCCCTGCACTAATTTCTTTAATAGAAAAGAAAAAAGGGGTGATAGGACAGTGGTGAAAAAGGGGGCATGAAGAGTGAAAAACAATATGAAAGATAGCTAGGGATGTGCAGGATAGGTGTAGGGAAGGTCCATAGTTGTTCATTTTTCTACAGCAACAGCTGTGCATATATACTGCATTTGGAGGTAAAGTTGGACACTCAAACCCCTGAGAGAAGGGTGAGGGCAACAATAATGTGTTGTGAAGCCAATTATACCAGATTACATGTGTCCATTGGACACGTGTGTGAAATGGACAGCTATGTATGGGGCAACATTTTTTTTTTGGGAACAGATTGCCTTTTATTTCTTTAAGGTGCGAGTGGGACTTTGGGGAAGGATAGTAGGTATATTTGGGCAGGTAGGTTGTGTAGGAAGACAGACAAGACAGCATACAGGGGTGGTATATGACATGGGGGGGTAAACACCTTGGACAGGGAGGGGTGTTTGTTAATCGGAAGCCCACAAGCCCCAAAATGGATACATTGGGACTGAGGTCCCCATCCATGGGCAGTCACCACTGCACCTTCACGGTCCTGAAGGTGGCTGTGCTGGGGGCTGAGCAGGAGAGGCAGGCTGACCCTCTAATTGCACCACACGGTCCTCAGGCTGGCATAGCAGATCTCCCAATTCCTTGTGGAGCTCCCTATGCACCAGACCCTGGACTTGGCTTCAGGTGACAGGATCCTGTTCGCACCCATACCCGGGGAGGGAGCCCCATCCCCTGAGGTGGTTCCACCCAAAAGTGGTGCAGAACCAGTGGATGTAGAGGTCCTGGGGTGGGTCCCAGATGTGCTGGGGCCTAGTGCTATGGCCAGATGAGGTGGGAGAGGTGGATCCACTGGGATTGGCCTTCCCAGATATGCTATGGTACTGCAGTTTTAGAACATATGTTGGTTAGTAATGGTAAACACATTCCAGGATTAGTTATAACAGCATGCATGACTATTCCCATTAACCCAAAACAACAGATTTGGAACATTTGCATAGCAAACAGAACACATGCATATATGGAACCGCAGTGGGCATTACACCAGCATGCAGGTTACATTGATAGCAACAGGGCACCAATTATAGTATTTGAACAGGGAACATTAATTGGAATACATTTCAACATTGTAGAACAATAGAACACATGTCCCAACAGTAGGTTTGGTGGAAAACATACCCATTCATGTGTTTAGATTATTGGTGAAGATAAGGTGGGAGAGAGAGAGAGAGAGAGATGTCAATTAACAAATGTAGATTCTTGGAGTGGTCACAGCTTTAATGATCATTGCTCTAATCATTACTCTACAGGTATTATTACAACAACGTATGGCCTTGGGTTGGGCAGTGGTATGTTTGTACACAGTGTATAATTACAGCTTTCTTATAGCTATGTTATATCTTCTCTTACCTGGAAGACCTGTGGAGGGAATGTTTGTTAATACTACCTGACTGTTTATGCCCATTCATACTGTGTGTGTGTGTGTGTGTGTGTGTGTGTGTGTGTGTGTGTGTGTGTGTGTGTGTGTGTGTGTGTGTGTGTTACTGACATACTCTGCCTTGATTTCAATTGGTCACCTTGGTTGTTGGTAGGAGGGACCATTAGTGGTGACAGCATGATACTTTTGAACATTTCTTGGGGAGACCACTTAGTGTATGTACTTATCTTGCTGTCATTTGCAGCCTCGGGGTTGGACTGTGGGTGTTGGACACAGTATTACAATAGGCTTCTTATAGTTACTTTATACCCTCTCTTACCTGCAAGACCTGTGGAGGGAATTTATGTTGACACTACCTGACTGTTTCTGCACATATTCACAAAATCCTAGTTGAAATTATGCATACAGTTTGCTACCACTCCCGGGATTTGAACCGTGGCTGTTTCTGCTAAAAAACAACACCTTTGTGTTTCATAAGAACAAGCTACTGAGAAACTGCTGTCTTTTTTTTTGAATGTTTTCTGTCTAATTCTCTCTTGGTTGTACAAGCTGACCTTATGATTACAACAGTCTTTTATATACATTACTATACATACCTTTTGACATAGCACAGTGTGGAAAACAGTGGTTAACACAACATTACTATTCTGATATCAGATCTTGGTGAATGAAACTTTCAAGTCATACAATACCAGAGTAAACACAACCAGTCTGGGATTTTCACTTTTATTGACAAGTACTTACACTTTTATTGATATATAACTTGTATGTCACTATTACTCTCCTACTGGCTTCTTCAGTCATTAAAAAACATACCCATTTTTAAATATTGCAGGGTGACATTCTACTACTTTTTATTTATTTGCCCTACATAATACTAGCTAGATTGTTACTCACCAGTCTCACCAGTCTCATGACACAGCCATAGCAGCCTGCTGGCATGGCTTCCAAGTTCACAGCCCTCTCATCTGCAGCTGTACAGGAGATAAGAAAAAAAACATTTATGCATACCTATCCATCACATACACAGGCTGGACATTGGAGAACACTTATTTTGACTAATACTTGCACATGGCTGGAGCAGTCCCCACCCGAGCACCTTGGACTCACTGGTCCAAAAGGTCCCTCTTCCTCTGCTTCAAGTCAGCAAAGTGGTGCCTGACCTGCTCACCAGTCTGAGGGATGCCAGTGGCAGTGGTGAGATCTCAGGCAAGATGGTCCCAGGCCTCCCCTTTGTATTGGGAGCTGTGGTACTGGTCCTGCAGCAGTCACCCTTCATGGTCTTTAATGAGGAGTCTGACCATGACCCTGGACTCCTCAATGCCCCAGCGCTGCACCCAAAAGTGCACACCTTCACCTACACCAGCCATAGTGCCTACAGTGGGGAGCTACAACTGGTTATGAGCTGTATTCCCACCTGCGTGGTTTAAATAGGGCTAATTTCCTGCCCTTTACTGTGATTGGATAGTTTTGAAACTGCTGAGGTAAGCTAAGCATCGGGCAAACCCGCTTAGCAAAGATAACCATTGCTTAAAGGGGTTGATGCTAAGCCCTGCTTACCTGTGTGCAAATATGCTTAGCTATGCTAAATCTTGCTTAAATTTTAAATTTCAATGGCACCTCACATTTGGGGCTGCTACACTACACTGTGTCATATACGTAATAATATTCACTACCTATTTATGAAAAGTACATTTTAGTTGTGTTTCACTTATGAAAATGTAAGGATTGCTATGGGGCTCGAACCGTGCCGGACTGTCTGTTAGGCAAATGCTCTAACTACTACACTATTCCAGTTTCACTGTTTGTATTGTGTATTTTTCTATTTAGCTTCTTTTGATGTTTGAACTCTACTATTCATAGCTGCGCGACGGGCACACCTGCTCAGCTATGGTTAAACTTTATTGGTTTAATAAAGATTTTGATGATTTAAATGAAATGTAACTTTTTCCTCACTTTAGGAGTATGCCTGCTGCAATGAGGGAACAAGGGCACAACACTAGGGACAATTTCAGCACTTTAAAAGTGCATGAGATAACGGGTTTTGTGTTAGCATGTATTTTGTGAGGTGTTTGGGAATGCAGGCATGTCAGTGTTGTGTCTACTGTTATTTTAATTCTTCATTTAACATTTGTTGAGCGGATAAGTCCAACTAGGACGGGAAGCCTATTTTCAGCAGAGACCCGGGGTGACACACTCCAAATGCATGTCTGTGGCATGCATTCTACAGATATACTGCACAATTGTGTAGTATATCTGCAGGACAACTGTGTTTTTGCTTTTAAAAGTGCCATAACAGCACTTTCTGAGTGAAGAAGGTGTGTTACATGTGCGGGCACTGCTGTAACACGTCCCCTGCACTCGTTCATGGATCATGTCCATGTAGGTGTTACAGCAGCACACCTTCATGAATATGCAAGGCGCACTGCTGTGCTGCATGGACATGATACATTCTGTGCAAGAATAGCTTATTCTTGCAAGAAACTTTATTGAATCCCGGGGAGTATTATAAGATAAGATTGACAACATTATCCCATGGTGAAACTAGAATACATTTAAATTTGATATAGACTCAGACTGCCTGTTTATCCAGTGAACACTCAGTTTCTTCCATTTGAGAACTGTGATGACTGGAAACTAAATCATGAAATTGTGACAGAAATAGAATGATGGGAGTAGTAGAGGGGAAGGAGGACATGAAAGTGAAAAATTAGAGGTTAGATGACAATAGAAAAAGAGAAAGTAAGTCTTCAATACAGATAGGTGAATATTGAGGGGGTCAAGTGGGATTTTATATTAAAAATATGTATTTTGGGGCAACATTATTTGTAAAAACCAAGGAACTGTACTTTTGTCAATGCCCAGTGACTTAGGTCATGCCTGAAAATGGGCCCTGGACTTATCCACTCACCTGGTTAATATGGTTTAACACTTATAATAAATTAAAAAAATCCATTATATTTAAGGAGTCAGTCTAAGTAGCCAGTGACAGCCAATTTGGATTTCAAAACCTTACTCTGACAGTTGCATTTCAGGCGGCAACACTCATACTCAGTATTTTTTTTTCATTATAACTGGTATGGTAATAATATCTCCAGTCGTAACCATGTTATTATATGTTGGAGACATGGATGACAAGAAATTCACCTAGAGAGTGATCCATCCATGTTGAGAACACATAGTAACAGGTTATCACCGATCAGACCTGATAATTCTTTGTAGTGCATTCTTATTTACTCTATATATTATCAGTAATACCACAATAAAGACAACATGCTGAAGGGATAGATTCCTGTCCCAGAGACTTCCCATACTGTGGAACAGGCTACCCATCTATGTCAAGAAAAGTTCTTCAGTAGCACTCTTCAAGAAAAATCTTGATGAGTGGATGGGAAATAGGAAATACACCCCAGGGATCACTTCTGTATCTCTGCTCGACAGTGGCACAGGAAAATAACTTTCTTGGGTGGCATAAGCCAGGGAACCTTGTTGGCTAGGCTTACGCAGGCCCTTGGGCCAATAGCCTAGTACCTACCTATGAACCTATGAATAAAAAGCAAAACAACTTAATGAGTTTTACCAGCTTTGAAAGTACTTACCGAATGGTGTTGCAGAGACAGCAAGTAAGGAAAAAGACAGGGGCAATTTTTAAATAATGCCCTAATTTAAATAAATTGCTTACAGACTAACATCTGTAAAGCTCAATGGACGTAGGAGGACATTTATACAGGGACTGAAAGACTGTCACTTCCTTTATATCTGACAGTCACATCGCTTAAGGGGTGTCACACCTCTGAAAGTGCTGTTACAGTTGAGTTTCACACTATGGCAGCGTGTAACAAGTTTTTGTTTTTATCAATTTTGGGGTATAATCATGGTACTCCACACACTTCGACTGTTTAGTGGCTGTACTCTATTCTTTCAGAGCATGTGCTGTGATTTTATTACAGATGAACCTAGATATGTCTGATGTATGTAAGTATTATTTATTTATTTTACATTTTTTGACCGGGATAGTCCAACTGGATGCATGTTCATTTTCAGCGGAGGCCCGGGGAGAAAAGCTCCAAGGGTAAGCAGATACAGCATTACATACTACCAGCATTACATATTACAAACAGACCATTTACAGAGATTACATAAGTAAGCAAGTTAAACAAGTTCCACAGGTTACAGTTAATCCTGAGCACAAGTCAGGATTAAATTAAATTACACAGTAAACTGGTTAACAGATTTTTACACATTATTAGCCATTAAAGTGTACAAAACAAACTTATGCATGTATGCATTACTTTGTACGAATTATATAACACTGTGCATTCTGTTTTTTTTTTCTTGAAGAATTTAATCTCTGTTTGTTCACTGTTTTAACTTCATTAGGCTGACATGTAATCTAACCCAGAAAATAAATTAAAATAAATATATAGCATGGTTCCATCTGAACATCCTCTAGCCCAGAATATGAGGTAAAAAGCAAAGGGGTCCCCTTCAGGAACTCGAAATTCATATTGTTGAGATGATATGACTGAGCTTCCAAAAACTAAAAGCTTTTGAATGGAGCTCACAGTACAGTGAGAATTGGGGAATTTACCCTTTTCCCCACTGTAGTGTGATCTCAGAGTTGGCATATATAATATGCAGAGGGTGTGGGAGGCACAGCCCACATGGGAGTGCAAGGAGGGCTTGCCCCTCTCCAAAAATGTAGAAAAAGGTATATATATAGATATATATATATATATATATATATATATATATATATATATATATATATATATATTTTTTTTTTTTTTTTTTTTAAGTTCGGGTTGTTAGAAACTCAATCATATCGTCCTGACAATATAAATTTTGAGTTTCTGAAAACGTGAGCTTCTGACAGACAAAAACAAAGTATAATACATTAACCAAAGAGAGAAAACCACAGCTTTACTTCCTATTATTGTGTATCAGCATTGGTCATCTGAACCGTGTCCCCAAAACTGACTAGAACCTGTTACCCTAATAAGAACTTTAGGTGCCTTACCTACCAGCTATGCTATGCTAGAAGAAATACCTTAGATGGTCAGCCAGGTTATCCAACTAGAATTCCCTGCTATTTAGAAGTCAGTGACATATATTATACAGGCTTCTAGAAGAAACTACACAATCAGAGCATGGGGAATATTGTTTAGCCAGCAACTGAATATAGATAACACAAGCACACAGTTCTGCTAAAGAAGGGCATAGCAGGGATTCTTTTACGTGTACACCAATGAAATATCGCCCCAAATAGTAAATGTTTCCAAGCATCATATTTTTTCAGTAGTTAAAAACATACTTAAGGAGGGAAAAAAAATGTAGTAAACATGCTGTCTTTAACTCTATAAAATATAAGCATGTTGAATATGGCAATTGCACTTTGTTAGACAAATAAAGAAATTATTTAAAAAAATGTATAGCTGTGGTATGCATGGTCTTTTTTCTTATTACTGAGAGACTATATGAATGGGCTTATCTTATTTGTTTGCCCTTGTGCTTATGTTGTGCTCTGCAGTCAGTCAGCACACCCACTTCTCATTCCCTTTCTTATGATTTCTTTAGTGTATTTCCCGCAGGATTTTTAATCCTTGCAGTAATTTTGCTTCTGCCATGCACATTGGAGCTTGATTCAGGCATACATCACAAAATATGTACTTTCCAACCTTATGAGAAATTATTTTACCCTTCGACATCATAAGGTGTCCTATCTGTCTGTCAGCCATATAGGTTAGTATAATTCAGTTCAAGTACGTTTGTTGTTTTCATTTACAGTGATGGCAAAGTCTGCCTAAGAAAATGTTTAACTCTGTCATAGGGTTTCCATCTGTATTATAGGTTCATAGGTTCATACTAGGCTATCTGCCCTAGGGCATTTATAAGCCTAGCCAGAGTATGTTTGGCTTTCGCCACCCATTTTAAATTAATTTTGCTATGCCCTTTTTCGAGGTTAGTATACTGTGCCTCTGTCTAACAGTGACACAGAAGTGATACCCGGGGTAAACCTATGATCTCCCATCCACTCATCAAGATTCCTCTTGAAGAGAGTCAATGAGGGACTCTGCCTAACCTGGACTGGGATTTTATTCCAGAGTGAAGGGAGCCTCTGGGTTATGAATCTGTCCCTCCAGCATGTCCTATTTATTTCAGTGCTGAGGTTCAAGTCTCTCAAGCGTGTAGCTCGATGGGATTTGGATTTTTAGAGGTGCAGCATGTCCCTTAATTCCTGGTTGGACATGGCCTTATATGTCAGGCACAGGTCACCTCTGAGCAGGCGGTATGCCACTGAGTAGAGCTGGAGTTTCTTTAACCAGGCAGCATATGGCATCTGTTTGAGCCCTTTGATCCTCTTGGTGAGGTACTTTTGGGGTCTTTCCAGTTGCTGCAGGTGTTTGGTAAGGTACATCCCAAAAGGGGCATTATACTCGATTATGGGCCTGATGAGGGATGAGTAAAGAGGCATGATGACCTCCCCTAATCTAGATGTGAATCCCTTCATGATTAGGTGGGTTATATAAAATGTTTTTCTAACCACTTTGGCCACGTGGTTGTCAAATGAGAGATTGCTATCAACTTGGGTCCCCAGGTCCCTAATTACTTCTTCTGTACTTAATGGATTACCACCTATGTGGTAATTTGTGGGCACTTTGTTTTTGCCAGAGGGGATGACTATACACTTTTTGGCATTTAGCTTGAGGCCATGGCTCTGGCACCAGTTGTCTGTTTCTATGAGGCCCTTTTGGAGGATGCTTGTGTCGGCTGGAGAGTCGATTATGCTGCCCAGTTTGCAGTCATCTGCGAACTTGGTCAGCCACAGTCCTTCCATGTTGGCCTGTACCTCCGAGAAATATATACCAAACAAGAGAGGTCCCAGGACTGAGCCTTGTGGGACGCCACTTGTGACTGGTTTGGAGTCTGACATGGCTCCAGCAATTCTAACCATGTGGGTTCTGTCCTTGAGCCAGTTTGCAACTCATCTAGTGACATAGGAGTTTATATTTAAGCTGGTGAGCTTATCTATAATGTCCGAGTGGGGTATTGTATCGAAGGCTTTTGCGAGGTCCAGATAGGCTGTGTGGACCACCTTCCCTTCATCAATGGCCTTGGTGACTGTTTCAAAGAAGTCAACCAGGTTTAAGAGGCAGGATCTGCCCTTAACAAAGCCGAACTGGGTAGGATCCAGTGTCTGTAGGTCCCCAATATTTTTATTTATGAGGTCCATGATGATCCTTTCCATAGCTTTGCAGACCAAGCTACTCAGGCTTATGGGGCGATAGTTTCCAGGGTCTATTGAGGCACCACCTTTGTGGAAAGAGACCACTGTTGCTGTACGCCACTCTTTGGGTACATATTCTGTAGTAAGGCTGAGATTGAACAGTAGTTTTATGTTTGGGTTTAGCTCTTCTTGGAGTTCATGTAGGACGCAGCCTGGGACACCGTCTGGTCCCATTGATGCTGTGTTTTTTGCTTTGGAGAGGGCGGCTCCCACCTGGGCATCTGAGATGTCAGGGGGGCAGCACTCTGCTGGGATAGATATTTGCCCTTTTGGTGGGGAGGGGGGGGGAGTTTGCACTGAACCTGTCAGCTAGAATGTTGGCAATGTCTGTGGGTTCGGTGTATTTTTTGTCATTTTGGACTAATTCTGAGCATATCTGGGAATTCCCACCCAGGTTCCTAACATAACTAAAGAAAGCCTTGTGTTTATCCTTAGTGTCCTGTGCAATTTTTCTCTCGAAGCTGGCCTTTGACGATTTTATGAGTGCCCTTAGTTTTTTGCTAATACTGATCAGAGATGCCTTCCCTTTTTGGGATTTTGCTCTATCATGTAGTAGCTTCCTCCTTCTATTGTATAGTTTGTTTATGGCTGGGGTCCACCAGACAGGTCGCCTGCCTTTGGAGGATTGGGTCTTGGTTTTATTTGGGATTGCATGATCCATGCATTCCTGAAGGTGTTCATAGAATGCATTTATAAAGGATTCTGCGGTCTGGGCCGTATTTTCCACAGGCCCGGGGGCTTTGAAGGATTCCACCTCGGTTTGGAGGAGTGTGAAATTTGCTTTAGAGAAGTTTTTCACTGTGGTTTTCTGGGCAGGGGTGGGGTCGGGATGTGAATATCCAGTGAGATCAGTTTATGGTCTGATCTTACCAGTGAGGGATACACTTCTGGTCTGGAGCATAGAGTCCCCATGTTGGTGATGATCAGGTCCAGTATGTTTTCTCCTCTTGTGGGAGTGGTAACAAGTTGTTCCATAGCATTTGAGTTTATGAATTCTAGGAACCTTTGGGCAAGGGTGTTGGAGCTAGAGTAATGCTCCCAATCTATGTTTGGGTAGTTGAAGTCGCCCAATATAATGGTGTTCGGAGAGACCTTCATATTTTCCAGTGTTCTCAGGAAGGCCGAGTGGAGTTCCTGGGTTTGGGAGGGTGGTCTGTAGCAGGCTATAAACTGGAAGGCAGTTTTACCCACTGTTAGTTGCACATGGATAGTCTCTGATGCTTTGTGCTTTGCCACCAACCTGGAGGTGTGGGTATCTTTGATGAATATCGATACTCCCCCTCCTTTTGTGGTTCAGTCCAAGTTTTGGGGCCGAAAAGCATGGTATGAGGTATAACCTGGTAGTGCTGGGGTGCTCTCGGGAGTCCTGAACCAGGTTTCTGTTACTGCACAGATATCGATGTTCTCCATGCTAAGGAGAGTTTCGAGTGCGTGCATCTTGAGGTTTAGACTTCTGGTGTTGAGTAGCATTACTCTTAGTTTCTTATCCCTTGTGATACCTATGGAGGTGGGTTTGTCTTTTGAGCCTTGCCTGAAAAAGGCACTATGGGGGTAGCAAGAGCCTTTGCCAATATCCAAAAGCCCAGGGGTGACAGGTGCAAGCCGTCCCTAGCAAAGCATCGTGGCTTGTCGTGCATATCATCCCAAGCTGACAGGCATTGGATCCCCTTTGAATGACACCAATACTTAAGCCAATTGTTGAAATTGATCATCTTGTCTTCATATTGTGGCATCATTCTTGGTGAGGGTAAGATGCTACTCAAGGTCAGGGTCATACCAGCCTGGGCTACATGCTCAGAGAGCTCCTCTATGTCTCTTTTCATGTAGTCCAGGGAGGTACGTCTCAGGTCATTCACACCAGCATGGACAATGACTGAGTCATATTTGTACTTGCCTTGGAGTGACCTGAGTGCTTGTGTTATGTGGCGGATCCTAGTGCCAACGTAATCACTGCTGACAAGTATACTGAAGGTCAAGAACACACGAACACAGTTGAGTAAAAAACAGAACACCTTTATCCAACACAAAGCTTTCGGGACAACTCCCTTTTTCAATGATTAACACAAGGTGCAGTTAGTTTCAGTTTTAAATACACCCACCACACATCACATGACCTGCAGCCAAGGTCATATGATTAGCTACATCAGCATTTAATACACACTTACTAAAATTTTTACTAAGTAAAATACAAAGTTCTAACATATATATACTTACATATACATATACATATATTCTTATAATAAAGATATACTATATCTCAACACTCAAAATTCACCTACTCAACAACCATACCTTACTTTTTTATACCTAAAATTATAAAAAATATATATAAAAAATTAACAATTATTTATTCATTACTATAGAAATTTTATAGTAATGAATAAATAATTGTTAATTTTTTATATATATTGTATATATGTAGCTAATCATATGACCTTGGCTGCAGGTTATGTGATGTGTGGTGGGTGTATTTAAAACTGAAACAACTGCACCTTGTGTTAATCATTGAAAAAGGGAGTTGTCCCGAAAGCTTTGTGTTGGATAAAGGTGTTCTGTTTTTTACTCAACTGTGTTCGTGTGTTCTGGATCCTAGCGCCAGACAGGCTGCTCACCGTGACCTTCTCATTGTTCAGCCTGGTGAGCGGGACATCAGTGTGCCTGATGATAGAGTCACCTATTACAAGTGTATCAGGTGTGTTGTTTAGCCTTAAGGGCTGTGACTGTTCGGCACAATTGAGCACAACCTAAAAGCAACTTTTTTGCCACACTACCAAACAATTTGATTGTAAAGTATTCCTCCAGACTACGAACAATTTGATAAACTGCAAAAATGTATCCTAGATATAGCTTCTCTACAGATACAACCAATCAATCCGGTATCTAAAACTTTTCTCCAAAATGTATGTAATTATCTTTGAAGTGTATTTTAGCTGTAGTCTGCCACCTGCTGGTAATTTGACAAATTACATTATTTTTCATCCCTTTGAGCATACATTTCCTTTTGACCACTGTTCAGTCCTTTTCAGAAATGAAACAAAGTGGCATTAATGTTGATTGCCTGAACTTTCATCAGGTCTTGGAAAGCCACAGATCTTCACTTAAAGGGCATTTTAAATTTGATAAAGTTGAGCTCTAGTACTGTAATGGTAATAATGGAATTTATAACCGAAACACAAAATGAGCATTTGTGAAGTAGTACTATCTATTTAGTTTAGAAGCCTATAGGAAACAAAATGCAATAATTAACAGAAGATCATGAGATTATATAAAGATCACTAGCATCAGACCATAAAATCCAGCCATGTGTAGCACAGTTTAAATTTATGAGGGTATAAAAAATATCAACAACAAGATAACATATGCTGTCAATATGCACAATCTCTACCTAAGTATAAAGTGATCTAAATAATTCCATAGTAAAGAAAATCTGTAACTGATACAGTGGTTGCTGCAAGCAGACAACTTTGCATTTCAGTGCACGCATAAACATCAGAATACATTGTAAGCTCTATGGGTGAGCATGTGATGAATGATTAAGATGGTACTGATGGTGTAAATGGGAAGCTGAAGTCTATGTAAACTGCATTAAGACTGAGTGATGTTAAAGGAGATGAAAATACTTGTATACAGCTTTAGATGTCATCAAAAAAGAAAGTGGAGTGTCTAAAAACAGGTAAAGCATGGCAACCAGTACTGGAAGATAGCTAAACAAGATTCACAGAATAACAGGCTCTAAGTAAAGAAGGTAAAGACACACAGTGCTGGTGAGAGTTCAAGAGCTCCAGTGCTTTCATTGCCAAGATGTCAAAGAGGGGATATTAAACAAAATTGGTCTAACAGCTCTAAAAATATCGAAACACCAGTTAATGATGACTGCTTTAAAAATATAGTAAGCCTTGTTGATTTACCAGGCAGACATTTTGTAATATGCAAGCATGAATAATGAACATGAGGATAGTTTTATGTCAATTTTAAGTCCCAGCATTACTGGAAACAAAATGTTAGAAGTAACAGAAGAGCAGGGACATGTCTTCTAAGCTATTTCAGGTTGTTGCCTATGTAAAACTATTGCTTCCAAATGGAAATGTTTTATTGTTAAGAAAGGAAGGAGTGCAAAAGAATGACGTTTTGTGACAGATCCAGCAGAGTTGTAGAATCCTGAGGGATCCTAAAAGTGTAATAAATAATATGGGTATATGGCAAGAAGGAATTCAGTGGTGTATATATTAATCTATGAGATCAAACAAAAAGTGTTACTTTGCTACATATTATTTCTATTAGTAGAGGCAGAGGAAGGTGCTTTCCAGGGAATCCCAAAACTTGTTTTACATGGGCAAATATGTATGTAATCTACTTACAGAAAATCCAAGTAAAGGAGTGCTCTGTAAAACTGAGACTATCAAAATGGATGAAAGACACAAAATAAAAATGAAAGTTGTTAATAACTTACAACTTTATATAAGGAAGACGAAGTACACAAATATGATAGTAATAATGTAAAATAACACTGTGGCTTGGTAAAAATAAAGGGCCTAAGAAAGTGAAGACAGTAGAAAACGTAGGTTTGTAGTTATGGGAAGAAAGCAGCACTAAGGATGGAAACAAAATGAGAAATGCAAAGTTATATAACTTTGAGTAAAGTGAAGAAAGAAAGCAATGATGACAAAATATGTTCATCATTTTTTTAAGTTGACAATAATAAATTTAAGTGGAGCTGAATCATGGCCAAATGGGGCCCTAGGCAGAATAGTGGGCCAGGCCCCCCAGCCATTTCAGTGACCCATTACTTGACTCCCTCCATTACCATAAACACTGTTCAAATCTATCAGCGTGTATATTATTTTATTCTTTACTTTTATAATAATTACATAAATTTGGATTTAATTTCAAACTTTTATTTCAAATTGCATGACACAAGCACTGATGGTCATTTGCTAAACAGAACAAAACAGTCTCATTTTCACATTGAAAATAGACTTAGCATGAGCAGCAGTTAACTTCTCATCTCTTGAAACTCATATTCATTGAAAACGCACCTGGCTAGTAGCAGATTCAGTGTGGCTTGGGCCCTGGGATGTTTTCAAACCCTCGATCTCCCACACACACATTTTTAGGACTATGTATAAATGCTTGTGTTCTGTGATTCAAGTCTATATTACAATGTCGAAATGCAATATTGAACACCAAATGAGTGACACATATTCATCAAAATGCATTTAACCAATTCGATAAATACTTTACAGGACAAAGGTGTAGTTGGCCTGCTACACAGTGTTGCCCTTTTCTTCACTGTAGTGTGATCTCAAAGTTGGTATATTTAGTTAGGGAGGCAGAGCCCTCCACATTAGGGGGTGTGGGGGGCAAAGCCCCCACATAGTTATGTTTGTAAGTCTATGTGTGTGTTTGAGCAAACAAAGGGCCGGATTCATGAAGGCTTGCATGGAGTCTAAGAGTAGAGTAAGACTCCAGCCAGCCAACATGTCTGCCAAGCGATACAGGAACAGCCGGCAGGGGCGTGCAAGAGAGCTCCTAAAACGACTTTTGCACGGACAGTGTTAGTTTATGCAAATTACCTCATTTGCTGCTGAAAGCTATGCAAATGAGGTAAATTTGCGATCCAGGAAACACTAACCTGTCCGAGTAAGAGTAGTGTCATTTACAGAAATGTACTCGGTTGGCAACTGAGTGCCATTCTGCAAATAGCAAAACAGAGCTATGACAGCTCCAAATAAAGGATGCATCCAGTTGAGGAAGCATGGAAATGGCCAAATATATAGCTATTGGCATTTTTATCTAATGCAAAATAATAAAAAAAATTTTTTTCCTCGTTCTCTGATGTTTAAGCGTAGCGCAGTGCCGCACAAATGTGCGGTGCACTAAAAACCAGAAAAACAAAAAATAAAAGCCACAAATAGGGATTTTATTCAAAATATTCATCTGTTATGCAAGTGAATGGCAGGCTGAAGACAACATGGCTACTAAGTAGTGGTTGCTAAGGGGGGAAGCTCAGTCTGAGAGATGTAATCAAGCATTAGTAGGCAATCCGATGCACATGACTATAAGGATAGTGAATCCCAATTTTCCCTGCCATGTGAACCATGTCCCAAGAGTGTAAGAGTAGGATTAGGGGAGTAACAGAGTAGAAGATCGGTGACATCATGAGGGGGTATGTATCAAAAAGACTAAGCTTATTGGAGCAGAGTGGCATGTGTTTGCTGTGAGTTACTCAGGACTGGAAGAGGCGTGTCTACAGTTGTCTAAACTGAAACCCAGAAACCGAAGGTGTACGCCGTGGCTATCACTAAAGTTTCTTGCAAAGCTGCTTACACTGTGTGCATGCGTGTAAACCCGTCTAAGCCTGTGTGCACCCGTGTAAGCCTGTGTAAGGCTGTCTAAGCCTGTATACATGAATGTGCACCCACCTAAGCCTGTGTAAGCTTGTGTAAGACTGTGTGCACGCGTGTGCACCCATCTAAGCCTGTGTAAGCCTGTGTGCACGCGTGTGCACTCATGTGCGCATGTTTGCACGGCACTGCCCCCTGTGGAAACAGAAAGGGAAAAGGAAGGAAAAGAAGTAGTAGGAAGTTAACGAAGGAGAACTCGCAAAGCTGCCAGGTGAAATCAATCAGAATCAGCCAATTACACAGGCAGTACACTAGCACAGCCGAGCACAGCACTTAAAACTCTGCAAACAACATTCCCCCATGTTTTTCTCAGAAACACTGCAACACTGCAGTCAACAAAGAGAAGTGAAAACCTAAAAAGCTTAACTGAGGCAAAAAAATGTTAGGGGCTGCCATTGCTGTTATAAGGCAACATGTGTAAGACGCTGGGGGTGGTGCCATTGCGAATGCTGCTGAGCAACCCACAGTGAGGAGACGGAGAAGGGTGTACAGACCCAGGGTTAACCTACCAGGGGCTACATGAGCTGGAGATAGTGGAATGCTATAGAGTGGACAGAGAGCTCCTGCAGCAAATTGTTGAGCTGTGCAGGCCATGCCTCACACACAGAACCAACAGAGGGGAACCCATCCCAGTGGAAACCAAGGTATGTGTTGGCCTAAGAATACTAGCAACAGGTACCTTCCAGAGACCAACTGATGATATGATGGGGATTTCACAGGCATCAGCATCCAGGGTACTGTACAGGTTCCTGAATGCCATGTCAGCACATGTCGGTAATCATCTATATTTCCCCAATTCCTATGAGGTATTGGCCAGCAATATGCGTCTCTTCCATCAAATAGTGGAATAACCTGAGGTAGTGGGTGCAATTGACTGCACGCACATACACATCAAAGCACCAGCTGGTGAGCAGGGTAGGGCCTACATCAACCACAAGGGCTTCCACTCCATCAACTGCCAGGTTGTGTGTGATGCCCAGGGCATAACACTGAATGTGTGTGCTGGCTGCCCTGGAAGCTACCACGATTCCCATATCTGGCATCTGTCACAGCTGTACCAGACATTTGCCAATGCGGATATCCCTGACGGTCACCTAGTGGGGGATGCTGGATACGCACTGGAGGTGTGGCTGATGACACCCATCAGAAATGCACACACACCTGAACAAGAACTCCATAATGAGACACACGCATGAACACAAAATGTAATTGAGCGTGTGTTTGGGATGCTGAAGTCACAGTTCCGGTGCCTGGACACATCTGGTGGAGCCTTGCAGTACTCACCAACTACATGTACCCAAATTGTCATGGTATGTGCCATGCTACAAAATATGATCCTGCAAAAACAGCTGCAGCAGGAACAGCATAGGGCAGGGCCAAACAGCCCCCCACCTTAGCCAAGGCCTGCACAGGCACAGCGTGACACGGAGGAGGAACAACCTGAGCCTGTCCATGTAGGCAGAAGGAGGTGTGCCCAGTATGCCTTGGCCTTGACAAAGAGGCAATGCATAGCACATACACTGGCTCAGTAGGAACCCTGGAAATGATACCTCTCTCTGACTCGCACATAAAATAAAAGGGATGCCTAACTTGACACTACCTGTTTCCAAACATGTATAGTGAGTGTAGTATGTGCATCCAACATAAACAGCCCTGCAGCACCACCTGAGGCATGATTGCCATGTTTTAAGCAATATAAAGCAGTGCTAAGCAGCTTTTACCAATATCTAGTATATGTAAACAAAATTGCTCGTGCAATGTTGGGCAAGGTCGGGCAAAATTGAGCAAGGTCAGTTAAACATGCTCATATCTGCTTTACTGTTCCTTAAGCAGTCTGGTCTGCCCAGCATGAAAATAAAAAGCAGTGACAGGGCTCGAACCCAGAATACTGTGCATTATAGTCACAGTACTGAACCACTAAGCCATGATAGCATTTCAGTGGCATAGACACAGCAGGACAATTGTACACTAATGCAAACACAAAGAAATGCTGTGTCATGACCCTAAAGAGGCAAATGGGTAACCTCCCCCACACGCCTATGCAGACAGAGAACATCAGGCCAGGTGGTGTGATGTGGGTTGTGTAGGCTATGAAGTCGCAAGCTAATATATGTGACATTGGACGTTAAGATCTGTAGTACAGTAGTATGCCTTAAGCCAGTATGATAGGCAACAGTACAGACTGAAATGGTGTCCTGTACATAGCAGTGCAGGCATAGTAAATGTGTATAAGTGTCAGGTGAAACCCACATCCTATGTACACCCACAGTAATAATCAGTTGTGCCCCCGGGTAGAAATGTACAAAGAATAGCGGTCCCCCCTGTATGTAGAAATGTTGATAAGTCTATGCAAAGTGTCTCATGGAAGCCTTGCAGGCACAGCATGATCTCTGTTGATCTATGACACAAATTTGAGCCCTGCTGTAAAAATACAACTTGATTTTCCATACACATATAGTATAAATGTCTATATCGGGCGTGCTCACACACACCAACAAATGTAATGGATTTCATTCAGCATTACACTGAAAGGTCATACTGGGCATGCTCACACACTTAAAGAAACGAAGCAAATGTCAGGCAGCAGCATACTAAAAGGTCATACTGGGCATGCTCACACAATTAGGCTAAATACGGATGTGATAATAAGGGATCTATGGACAAATGTGGATAGTCATCTCTACTTCCAGAAACACATTCACAAAGTGGTTGGAAAATCATGCTATGTGTTCACACAAACTGCCAAGGTCTGTGCATGTAGGTCAAAGGAGGTTCCCACTACTCAGCAGTCATCAGACCTGTCAGAGAGTACCACAACACACTTGCGATGAATCTGACTAGGCACGTTCAGCAGCTAGAAAGACCAATGAAGTACCTTAACAAGAGGATTACTGGCCTCAAATAGTTGCCCCATGCAACAAGATGAATGTAACCCAATCTGTACTCTGTTGCATACTGTCTACTCAGGAGATCTCTGCCCAACAGACAGGTCCATGTAATGGTTACACTCAGATATGTTCTGAGTTACAGCTCAATGGCACTAAATGTACAGAGCCAACTGATATTGCCAACATCCGGGCAGATAGGATCAGTGGTAACTTTACCCCCCTCTCACCCATGAAAGAGCACATCTCTGTAATGGAAGACTGCAATGTTGCTGTCATCACAGCTGCACAGGTAAAAAACACTCTCCAAAGCCAGTATCACAGCAGCCATGGGGCTAGATAACTTCCCAGGATGTGTAGTATCTACTTCCCTGAAGTAAACATTAACATGGAAGGTCTGTGGCTACTGAAGGTTCCAGAGGACTGCAAACTAGGAGCCATAATTGTAAACACTAAAGATGTGAACATCCTACAAAAGGGCCTCACTGAGACAGATGGCTGTTGTCAAAGCCATGGGCTCCATCTCAATGCCAAAAGGTGCATTGTCATCCCCTTTGTTAAAAACTCTGTAGCCAAGAACTACAACACAGGTGGTAGTATACTTCACACTGAAAGTGTAACAAGAGACCCTGGGTCACAGGTGGACAGTGGATGCAACTGTGATAATCACATTCCCACAGTAGTCAGGAAACCCTCCTATGTGGCACACCTCATCACAAAATGTGTCTCATACAGAATAGAAGAGGACATTGTTCCCCTCTGCTCATCACTCACTAGAACTATAATAGAGTACAACACCACTGTTGCTATGTACCTCACAAGACAACTACAACAACTGGAAAGCCAGCAGCAATACCTCACAAAGAGCATTAGTGGCCTGAAATACATGCCATACACAGGCCATTGCAAAATGCTCCATCTGTACTTCCTTGCATATCGCCTACTCAGAGGTGTTCACTGCCTAACATACAAAGCTATGTCAAACACAGAGCTGTTGGATATGCTCCACATAAAACACTCACAATCCCTCTGACCTTCAGACCCAAAACCATGAGTGAAATACAAAAGGAAGGGGTGTACCCATTTACCTTATGCATACCCACACCCTCAGGTTAGTGGCACAGCATGAGGCCTTGGAGACCATGCAAGTGCAACTAGCATTGGGCAAAGCTGCCCATCATATTGTAGCCTGCTACAGATCATGTACCTTGTCTCAGGAACCTCACTCAGTATTCCAGAGAACAGTGACAAATATAAAGGTCCTATCAAACACCATTATATGAGGAGATTACAACTACCCAAACATTGAGTGTTGTGTACAACGTCCTTTGCCCAATGTTTCCAAGAGTTTAAAAACTCTAACACCCTGGAACAGCTGGTCACCATGCCCACTAGAGGTGACAACATACTGGACATGATCATCACCAACATGGGGTACCAGTGTTCCAAAACAGAGATAAACCCCTCACTGGTAATATCAGATCATTAAGTAATCACACTGGACATCCACATCCCCCCCCCACCAAGTCAATGAAACCACTGTGAAGACATTTGCAAAAGCAAACTGCACACCTCCCAAGACCAAAGTGGAACATTCCAAAGACCTCTTGCTATAGGATAATGGTATACAATCTGCAGAATCATTTACAAGTGCACCCTATGAGCATCTACAGGGATGCATAGAATGAGACATCACAAATAAAACCAAGATGCACACCTCCAAAAATAGGACAACAATCAGGTGGTTGTTGGCCATAAATAAGCTATACAACAGAAGGAGGAAATGAACACATGATAGAGCAAACTACACTAAAGGAAAGGCATCACTGATCATTATTAGGAAGAAACAATGATCGCTCATAAAATAATCCAAGGACAGTTTCTAAAGACAAATAGCCAAGGAATGTAAGAATAACCACAAAGCCTTCGGTAGCTATACCAGACATGTAGGTGTCAACCTCCAAATATGCTGTCAGCTACTGAATAAAGGAAAGAAATACACCAAACCAACTTTCATTGCCCACATCCAGGGGGACAAGTTCAGTGTAAACTCCCGCCATCAACCCCAAAAGGGCCTGTGTCCATCACAGAAGGATGCAGAGCCCCAGACGTCATGGACATGCAGGTAAAGACAGCCCTCACCAAAGCTAAATACACAGCATCAATGTGACTGGATGGTGTTCAGGCTGCGTCTTACACTAGGCCCATAAGGAACTACACCCTCACCTACATTCACTGTCCAGACTCAAGCGTACCACAGGCTATGTAGCCAAAGAATGGCATACACTAACAGTCATCCAGCTCCACAAAGGGGGTGCCACAACAGAACCTGGAAACCATTGCCCAATATGCCTACTCAGCCTGGTCTATAGAGCTATTGCACAAATTGTCATGGAACCCATAAACTGAGACATTGGAGACCTCCAGACACTAGACTCTATACAACTTCGCCTTGTTAAAGGCAGACCCTGGCTCCCAAACCTAGTTGACTTATTTCAAACAGTTACCAAGGACATAGATGGAGGTGAAAGTAGTCCACACAGCCCACCTGGACCTCACAAAGGACTTTCTACACCATTTCCCACTCTGTCATCATGGATAAGCGTACCAGCTTGAACATTAACAGCTATGTCACAGGATGGGTGGCCAAGTGGCTCACAGATCAAACACACATGTTCAGAGTTGTGGGTGCCATGTCCAACTCTAAGCCAGTCACAAATGGCATCCCACAGGTCTTGGACCTGGGACCCCACCTGTTCAGTAGATACTGCTCAGAGGTACAGGCAAGCACGGGAGGTGTATGGCTGAATAGGTTTGCAGATGAATGGTGACTGTGGTCCATAATCGACTGTACGGCTGACACAGACATCCACCAGAAGTGTCTTATGGAGACAGATACCTGGTGTCAAAACAATGCCCTCAAGCTGAACGGCAAAGAATGCATAGTCATCCCCTTTGGGTAAAACAAAATGCACACAAATTACCACATAGGTGGTAATCCAGTATGTACAGAGAAGGTCATTATGGCCCTGGGGGCACAGGTAGATAGTAAACTCCCCTTTGATGATCACATGGCCGAAGTATTTAGACATTCCTTCAATGTAGCCCACCTAATGTAACCCACTTTGTATAATCTGATGATGTCACCATCCTACAAATATACCTGTGGAAAGGATAGCACACAGTAATGTGTATAGCGAGGTGTGTAAATGTGTACTCCTGTAGTATCATAAAGTAGTTAGGTAGTGGTTTGAATCCTGCACTTGACAAGTACGTGTGTGTGGGGTCTCCCAGGGAAGGTGCAACCTTTTAGGAGAGTAATAAAACACCTTAAAAGTGGTAAACTAATCTTTGTCAAGTCTGATGATGTCACCATCCTACAAATATACCTTTGGAAAAGAGAACTCCCAGTAATGTGTATAGCACATCGTGTTAATGTGTACTCCTCTGGTATCATGAAGTAATTAAGCAGCGGTTTGAATCCAGCACTTGACACCTGGGTGTTTGTGTGTGATCACCTGGTGAAGGCGCAGCATTTTAGGAGAGTAGTAAAACACCTTTAAAGTGGTAAACTAATCTTTGTCAAGTCTGATGATGTCACCATCTTACAAATATACCCGTGGAAAAGAGAACTCCCAGTAATGTGTATAGCATGTCATGTAAATGCGTACTCCTGTAGTATCGTGAAGTAGTTAGGGAGGGGTTTGAATCCTGCAATTGACAAGTGTATGTGTGTGGGGTCTCCTGGCGAAGGAGCAACCTTTTAGGAGAGTAATAAAACACCTTAAAAGTGGTAAACTAATCTTTGTCAAGTCTGATGATGTCACCATCTTACAAATATACCTGTGGAAAAGAGAACTCCCAGTAATGTGTATAGCACATAGTGTTAATGCGTACTCTACTGGTATCATGAAATAGTTAAGTAGGGGTTTGAATCCTGCACTTAACAACTGTGTGTGTGTTTGTGTGTGGTCTCCTGGTGAAGGAGCATCCTTTTAGGAGAGTAGTAAAACTCCTTAAAAGTGGTAAACTAATCTTTGTCAAGTCTGATGATGTCACCATCTTACAAATATACCTGTGGAAAAAAGAACTCCTAGTAACGTGTGTAGCATGTCGTGTTAATGCGTACTCTAGTATCATGAAGTAGTTAGGTAGGGGTTTGAATCCTGCACTTGGTGAGTGTGTGTGCTCTATATGTATGACACTGTTGGTCAATGTGTTGTGGGTTCTGCTTTTACTACTGTATGACATATCAGTATGCATTGCACATGTGAGCTAGCTGTGTGGCAAATACATATCCGTACATGTTACCTCAATTAATGCATGTGTGGGAACCCTGCTTTCTCCAAGAACACAGCTGTCATCCTTGCCAGACTGTGCTGCTGCTTCCCAGACCTTAGGTCACATCTGTATGCTTGTGACAAGGCCAGCTACTGCAGTGATCCCTGGCCTAGGTCATCCATGTCACGCATACTCATTACAGTTTCTATTGAAATGTGTGAGTGAGGATTTATGGCCGAGGTATATGTCAGACCTGTTTGAATGCAGCAAAGTCTGTAAATGATGACTATTCATTACAGGTGTACAACAACCTTTGTGGATATGCATGCAGACCAATTATTGCTTATGTGATCCACCGAGGGATTTCAAAATACCTTTGGAAATGTGATTATCAAAGGAGAGATGATGCAACACTTGGTTGCATGTACATATCGGTACCTGTTCATCATGTTGGTGGCTACTACCTATGTGGTACTGTGGGGATAATATGTTCTGTAAAGGTGGATGACTATGCTTAGTTTGGCTTATAGGTTTACAGACTGGGTTTGGCAACAGGCATCTGTCTGTATGTTACCCTTGTGGAGGATGTGTGTGACATCTGGAGAATGCATTATAGGACACAGTATGCATTACCAGACGTGGACAGACATAACCCTACTGTGATTGCTTGTACCTAAGAGAGCTATATGCCAAACAGGAGTGGTCTCAGTAATGGGTGCAGGTGAATACCACTCATTACTGGCATAGTATAGTACCTGAAGGATCCAAATGTTGCTGTGTGTCCTACATCTGTGTGTCAGTTGTCAAGACATCATCTAACAATTGGTTATGGTCAGGCTGTTGAAGTTATGTATACTACCAGAATGCAAAACAATGACAGATAGTAACAGTATCACCCACAGCACAGTGTCAGACCATGTCATACACACATGTGTAGTCAGGTTCCTAAATGTGTGTAATAAAATGCATACTGGCCACCAATAGAAACTATGAAGTGTTAACACTGTGTAATACAGGGCATGTCACCCTGGCCATGTGTCCACTATGCACGTACATGCAGACAGTGCACTTCCACCATGTTCACAAATGTACACCTACAAATCTGAGCTACACACATCCCACACATACTGTCCACTCTCTAACACATGCTACCAATACTACACACATCAGCCAAGTGGCACGGGGGCGGACAATGCACTATTGTAACTAACCCTGGTGTAAACAATACTACATTGACAATCATAGCTTTAATGCACCATGCCTGCTCAGATACACCTTCAAGCATATCATTACACTCTACTGCTGACAACATGCTAACATTGCTATACTGCTATAAAGTCACCCTGTGCATCAGCATCATGGTAGCCTGTTCCTGAATCGATGTTACAGATGACAGGAGGTGGCACAGGTTTCATCATATGCACAGGGTGTGTTGTTGGTTTGCCAGAGGCCTACAGTCAGCCATCCAATCGACATGTGTGTGTGTGTGTGTGTGTGTGTGTGTGTGTGTGTGTGTGTGTGTGTGTGTGTGTGTGTGTGTGTGAGGGGCAAAAGCACTGCTATGGGCCAATGTTGATGTAACATGTGTGGGCATGTGTTAGCCCTAGGTGTGTGGTTTATGTGTGTGTGTCTGCATGTACACAGTTCCACCATGTGGCCGCCATATACAGGATATTTGTAGGACAGCCACAGACTGTACCTGACAGGCTTTACAGATCACCGTCTCTGGCCATGGATACGGTACCTGTGCCTGGCAGGGGTGCTACTGACACTATCAGGTACTAAGCCAGACTGGGTACTATCCCCAGAGGTAGATGGATGTACACTGGACCCAGGTCCCAGCTGGGACTGTCCAGAGCCACACGCACGTGATCTTCTAGGACGTTCTATGGACAGCCCATCTCCAACATTGCTGAGGCTGGTACTGGCACTACGGGAGCTGCTGTGACTTGATGGACATCTGTGGCAGCTGCCAGCTGCTGATGTTGCTGGCATACGTCCACGTTGATGACTCAACCATCCCGCAATGTCCTGACACATGGACATGACATTGTGCAGGACATCTAATATCTCTCCCCAATGTCTATCAGTGACCTTGGTGTAATTACTGATAGCACCTGCTAGATCACGGATACTGACAATGACGGCGGTGTTATGTGCCCTCTGTGCCCTTAGTCCCTGTCTGGTGTACCGTTCCATACGTGCTTGTGCCTCCATGACAGCCTGGAACATGCGTGAGGTTGTAAGACCTGTGGCATGTCTGCCAGTGGCATGATGAGCAGCAGTGCTCCGACAAGAACCCCTGGACATCTGCCTATGTGGTACCCTTCCAGACATCTGGGTATGGCTGCTGTGTCAGGATGCATGTGCCATGGATACCACACTGTCCTGGCCAATGCCGACTGTACACTGTCCCTTAGCTAAGGGCATTAGTGATGGATGTATTGACAGTATGACTGTGTGCATGGATGGGGTGGGCACATGTACTGTCGATTGGTGGCCCAACGACAGATCCTGGCAAACATGCCTGTGCCTCAACACACCTATCATCAGTATCAATATTTTGCTCAGTGACATCAGTTTCCTTGCTGCAGTGAACCAGCCCAAAGTCAGCACCTGTGAGAGGAAGACAGGAAACACACATGCACAAATTCACACATGAACACATGCACACATGAACACATGCACGCATGCACACATGAACACATGCACACATGAACACATGCACACATGGGCACATGCACACATGGACACATGAACACATGCACACAAATGCACTGCTCACTAAAACAGACACACACACACACACACACACACACACACACACACACACACACACACACGCACACCACCAGCAATCCAGAACATACTCAATAGCGGGTGATGGTGGGGAACAGTATCACAAGGCAAACAGTTATATTACATGTGTCAGCATACAGGGCGTGTGTTTCCCAACAGCATGCAGTGCAGGTGTTGACAGCCCTTGCCAGTAACACTATACATGTCTTTGATGCATGTGTGTTGTTCAGTGATTGGCCTCACCCTGGAATGCACCGTGTACATGGACACGACATTGCTGTGCAAGTATTAAAAGCTCTGCAATGTCATGTGCACCATCTCTCACAGGTATACCTACCATGGCTGGATGTGTATCTGTGTGTCACATAGATATCCATTTCTGATTAGAGCGTCTGTGTCTTTAGCAGATAATTGTGGACACAGGTTTAGCACATGCATGCTATGTATACACACAGGATGAGTGGTGCATATATACCTGATGGAATGCCATTGCTCAACATAGCCATTGTACAGTGGTTATGGTGAGTGTAGGACATATTGTGGACATGCCAGTGCCAGACATGACATGGCATGCTACAACACAACTGCAACATTAAACATCACACAGACACAGGGTGTGTCATGTGACCTATGCACTCAATAGCATTACAAGACATATATGTGTCACTTTGTACAAATGGTGATTGCTATGCATATTGTATATAGGTGCCTATGTTTGCACACACACAACATTGAGGTGCATAGCAGGTAATGCTATGTGTAGTACTGTGGTCACTGTAACTGGATGGGGTGTACAACCATGAGCCATCATCATGCAGCATCATGAGGTCACTCAAGGCTACTAATGTGTGCCAGAATGGCACATACCATGCTGTACTGGAACTGCAGTACCATGGCTACATTCACCATTTCACAGACAGTTGCTACATGGGTTTGTAAGGAGCACAATAGGGGGCATTGCCTAACATGAATGTGTTATGTGTTGAAGAGTGTCACACAGCTACATGTGAGGCATCTACCCCTCAGGTATATTATGTGTGCTGTGTGGATGCCGTATGGGATACTGTAGTGTGACCTTACAGCAGGTGTCTGAATACACCATGTGTAGCATGTTAACGTGTACTGCGTATGACAAAGTTGTGTATGCTGTGTGCATGTGTATCGACCCTGCCTATCCAATGTCCACTTCAGTGTTGCCACAATTGTGTGGGATGCTCTGTGCATTGTATGTGTTTTAGGCAGCTACCCACATTACTGGGATGTGCATAGTCTCACAGCAAACATGCACAGCATGCATTATGCATGGGTGTGTTACATGTACATGGCCTACACCTCACCTACGACATGCACATTTAATTAGCAATATTAAAGGCAGAACACACTCACCAGCATGGGTCTGCTGCCCTGCAGTCACACCAGAGGGACCTACAAGGTTATGAGACACTTTGTCAGAGGCAACAACTGTGGCATTGCTACTGTGTGGTTGCAATCTTACAGTAGTACAACGGTTGACAGTCACAGGCCTACAGATTCTATTCCTAATTATTAGTATTGCACAACACTAGGCACCACATAGTCTAACTACACAGTACACTTCTCACATAAGCATGCTCTACCAATAGAGGTAACAGTAGTCTACAGCTATGCCATGTTACCTGCATGCTCCATGTCAACTTCCTGGGTGGCTCCGGCCTCCATGATGACACATGTTACTTGTTGTGGTTGTTGTTGGCCAGGAGCCAGCTGGCTCAGGAGCAGCTCCTCCACTCTGGTGAGGGGGGGATGGATGGCTACCCACCCACCTGTGGCAAGCTGTTGTCTGCGGATATCAGACGCACGCTGCCGGACATGTCTAATTAAATCACTGCAGTGATGGTGTACCTGCTCATATGTCCGGTTATGCATGCCTATGTCATTTACCCTATGGACAAGATCTTGCCACAGCACAGTCCGCTCATGTTGGCCCTGGCTGGTTCTGGAGAACAGCAGGGCATAGTGCTGCACCAGGCTGGCTGTGATCAGTTCTTCCTCCGCCGTGCTATAGGCGGAATACGATGGTGGGACATAACCCTGGAAGACAATGAAACAATATGTGTGAGCAAGTAGTGGCACACATAATATTCTAAAGTACAGATATCAATTAACTGCCATATATAGCAACCTATTGGCTGTCAGAAGATACACACTTTCAATACCACATATCAGTTCTCAACCCACAACTGCCTGACAGCGCCTGGCACACTCAATATATCAAACCATGTTTTGCACAGCAACAAAGTTAAAACAGTATGTAAGAATATACAACAGTACATGGCAGACTGTATGTGACACAATGCACCACCTAACCACAGCAGGTATATATCATGCTAATGCATCATGAAATATGTAATCCATTGCAATGATTGTAAAGTCCAGTGACAGTATTACCAGTATACCTCACTAGTCGTTGATGGCAGACCCCTGCCTAACATATGTGCACATTCGTTAATATAGGTGGCATACTGCTGTACTAGACTATACATGTTGCCAGATACACAGTTATATCCTGTAACACACATATGACCGAGGCCATGGTACAGGCATACCCACACACACATCAGACATACATACCAGACACATAGGTATGGCAACCCAGGTGACCTTTACCTGTGTACCTTACAGTACTGTGTGTCAGTAGTGACGGGACCTTATGCCTGAGGCATGTAATCTGTGAGGACTACAGGGAACACATGAAACAGTGGTTCCAATAAATGTGGACGTACACCATACTGTGCTGTTTAGGCATACAGCTTCAGGTAGTACTACAGTTCATACAGGAGTTGGATTCACCAGCAGTAACACTCAATAAGCATACATGTACTGCTTTAGCCTACAATGGGCACCCCATTCGACAACAAGGGACTACGTCAGACTGTATGGCATACTGCTTTTTCAGCCTAGCAATTGTATACACATCTTTTGCTGGGATCACAGCTAGGACACATAATACCATGACAGAAACAGTTTTCCACTAAGCTATCACACATATACCGAACTCTGACACATTCACCATTACACTCAGTCAACCTCACATAGCAATTATTGCAACAAGTACATGTGGGTGTGTATCACTTCATAGGTAGGTAAGAGGCTATTGGCCCTAGGGCCTGTAGAAGTCTAGCCATACGCTACCCTGGCCTTTGACACACAGGTAATTACATTTCACGTGGCCCTGTCAAGCAGAGACACAGAGGTGATTGCCTGGGTGTATTCACTATTTCCCATACAATCTTCAGGATTATTTATGATGACTGCTAATTAGGAGCTTTGTTTGCTATGGATAGTTGGTTTGTTCCAGAGTATGGGATGTCTCTGAGATAGTAATCTATCCCTCCAGCATGTGCTGTTTATTGTGGTCAAAAGGTTTGGGTCCCTAGAGCGTGTAGCTCGTAGAGATTGTGATCTGTTTATGTGGAGCATGTCCAACAGCTCTGGGTTTGACATAGCTTAGTATGTTAGGCAGAGGTCACCTCTGGGTAGGTGGTATGCGACACAGTCTAGTTGTAAGTTTGTGAGATGGTCTGCATAGGGCATCTGTTTGAGGCCGGTATTACTCTTTGTGAGGGCTGTCTGTGTCATTTCCAGTTGCTGTAGATGTCTTGTGAGGTACATACCACATGGGGCATTGTTCTCTATAATGGGCTTTATGTGTGATGAGTAGAGGGGAACACTAACCTATATTTCCCTGGATGACACACCTTTTGTGATGAGGTGTGCCATGTAGACAGATTACATGACTAGTGTGGCACTGTGATTATCAAAGGGGAGACTATTGTCCACCTGTGTCCCATGGTCTCTTATCACACTTTTGGTGTTAAGTAGACTACCACCTATGTGGTAGTTCATGGGTAGGGAGTTTTTGCCCGAAGGGATGCCAATGCAGTTTCAACACTGAGCTTGAGTCCATGGCTTTGTCACCAGGCATCTGTCGCAGTTAATATGACCCTGTCTCTCTCTGTCTCTCTTTCTATATATATATATATATATATATATATATATATATACTCACACATAAATATAAACATCCATTGGTGTACATATGGATATACATATAGGCATATATATACAGTCCACCTTTCATGGTGGGAATATCAATTATGCGAAAATTATAAGGTATACTGTTATGTAATAATATTGCACAGTGTTGTATGGAATGCATTGAAGGTGCTCTCAGCCCATAGGTTCATAGGGTTCATAGGTTCATACTAGGCTATCTGCCCGAGGGCATTTATAAGCCTAGCCCATCGTTTTGTGGCTTACGCCACCCCTTTAGTATGGGGAACTATACCCATTATTTTGCTGTGCCTCTGTCGAGCAGTGACACCGAGGTAATTCCTGGGGTATATCTGCGATCTCCCATCCATTGGTCAAGATTTCTCTTGAACAAGGCCAGCGAGGTGCTCTGCCTCACATGTACCGGGATTTTGTTCCACAGCATAGGGAGTCTTTGGGTGATGAATCTATCCCTCCAGCATGTCCTATTAATAGCCGTGTCGAGGTTTAAGTCTCCCGCCCTTGTGGCTCTGATGGATCTAGATTTTTTGAGGTGAAGCATATTCATCAAATCTGGGTTTGACATGGCCTTGTATGTTAGGCAAAGGTCACCTCTGAGCAGCGTGGCGACTGAATAGAGCTGGAGTTCTTTCAGTCGGGCAGCATAGGACAGATTCTTGAGACCCTTTATCCTTTTGGTGAGGAACTTTTGTGTCCTCTCCAGCTGCTGCAAGTGTCGGGTCAGATACATTCCGAATGGGGCATTGTACTCAATCATTGGTCTGATGAGTGATGAGTAAAGGGAGACTATGACCTCCCTTGATCTAGATGAGAATCCCTTCATGATAAGGTGGGCAATGTAGAAGGACTTCCTAACTACTTTAGCTACATGGGTGTCGAATGACAGACTACTATCAACCTGGGTCCCCAGGTCCCTGATAACTTCTTCTGTGCTCAGTGGATTGCCACCTATTTGGTAGCTAGGGGTAACCTTGTTTTTCCGAAGGGTATGACTATGCATTTTTGGCATTTAACTTTAGGCCGTGGCTCTGGCACCAGTTATCCATTTCTGTGAGACCCTTCTGAAGGATATCTGTGTCAGATGTGTTTTCTACTATGGCCCAGTTTGCAGTCATCTGCAAACTTTGTCAGCCATAACCCTCCTGTGTTTGCTTGTACTTGGAAAAGTAGATGCCAAACAAGAGTGGGCCCAGGACTGAGCCCTGTGGACACCACTTGTGACAGGCTTTGAGTCTGACATGGCGCCAGCAACTCTGACCCTGTGGGTTCTGTCACTCAGCCAGTTTGCAACCCATCTTGTGATGTATGGGTTAACATTTAAGCTGATGAGTTTTTCAATGATACCCGAGTGGGGTATTGTATCAAGGCCTTAGCCAGATCGAGGTAGGCTGTATGGACTGCCTTTCCCTCATCAATGGCTTTGGTGACTGTTTCGAAAAAGTCAACCAAGTTTAAAAGGCATGATCTGCCTTTGACAAAGCCAAACTGGGTTGGATCCAAAGTCTGCAAATTCCCTATGTCTTTATTTATGAGGTCCATTATGATCCTCTCCATGGCTTTGCAGATAAGGCTTGTCAAGCTAATGGGCCGGTAATTTCCAGGGTCTGTGGAGGCACCGTCTTTGTGAAGTGGGACCACAGTTGCAGTGCGCCACTCCCTGGGTACGTATCCAGAGGTAAGACTTTGATTAAACAGCTGTCGTAGCTGTGGGTTTAATTCCTCATTGAGTTCGTGGAGCACACAGCCGGGGACACCATCGGGTCCCATGGATGCTGTGTTTTTTGCTTTGGAGAGAGCAGTTCTCACTTTGGCGTTGGAGATGTTTGGGGGGCTGCACTCATTTGGTATAGATATCTCTCCTTTTGGGGGGGAGGGAGAGGTTTGCACTGAACCTGTCAGCCAGTATGTTGGCAATGTCTGTAGGATCAGTAATCTTCACATCATTTTGAACTAGTTCTGAGCATATCTGGGAGTTTCCTCCTAGGTTTCTAACATAGCTAAAGAAGGCCTTATGATTGTCTTTTGAGTCTTTAGCTATTTTTCTCTCGAAATTTGCTTTGGATGATTTTATGAGAGCTCTTAGTTTTTACTTATAGTGATCAAGGGTGTCTTACCTTTTAAGGATTTTGCTCTATCTTGTAGTAGCTTCCTCCTTTTGTTGTAGAGTTTGTTTATGGCTGGGGTCCACCAGACTGGACGCTTGCCTTTGGTACAAAGAGTCTTTGTTTTGCTTGGGATTGCCTTATCCATGCAGTCCTGCAGGTGCTGGTAGAAGGCGTTTGTAAGTGATTCAGCGGCTTGAGTATTGTTTTCACCGGCTCGGGGCCTGAAAGGAGACCACACTAGTCTTTAGAAGTGTGAAGTCGGCTTTTGAGAAGTTCTTTACTGTGGTCTTTTATTTTAGGTGGGGTGGGATGAGGACCTCCAGCGAGATTAGTTTGTGATCTGATCTCACCAGTGAGGGGTATACTTCGGTGTTGAACATTGTGCTCCCATGTTCGTGATGATGAGATCAAGTATGTTATCTCCTCTTGTGGGATGGTGACTAGTTGTTCCCTGGGATCTGAGTTTATGAATTCCAGGAACTTTTGGGCTAGGGTGTTTGGGCTTGAGTAGTGTTCCCAGTCTATATTAGGGTAATTGAAGTCACCTAGTATGATGGTGTTTGGTGATACATTTATCCCCTCTAGTGTTTTCAGGAAGGCCATGTGAGTTTCCTGAGTTTGTGAGGGTGGCCTGTAACATGCTACAATTTGCAGAGCAGTCTTGCCTATGGTTAATTGCACCTGGATGGTCTCCGATGCATCGTGCGTTGCCACCAGTCTTGAGGTGTGGATGTCCTTGATGAATATGGATACCCCTCCTTTCTTGGTATTGTCCGGATTTTGGGGCGGAACGCATGATATGAGGTAAAACCTGATAGCACTGGGGTGCTCTCAGGAGCCTTGAACCAGGTTTCTGTCACAGCACAGACATCGATGTTCTCCATACTGAGAAGGGCCTCGAGTGCATGCATTTTGAGATTTAGACTTCTGGCATTGAGCAGCATTACCCTTAGTTTTTTCCTTTTTGTGTTCTAGGGTGGTAGGTTTAGAATTTGAGCCTTGCCTAAAAAGGCACTATCGGGGTGGCAAGAGCCTTTGCCAATATCCTGAATCCCAGGGGTGACAGGTGCAAGCCGTCCCTTGCGAAGCAGCGTGGCTTGTCCAGCATGTCATCCCAGGCAGACAGATACTGGATCCCCTTTGAATGACACCAGTGTTTAAGCCAATTGTTAAAGCTGATCATCTTATCTCTGTATTGTGGCATCATTCTTGGTGAAGGTAGGATACTGCTCAAGGTCAGGGTCATACCTGCCTGGGCTACATAATCAGAGAGCTCCTCAATGTCTCTTTTCATGTAGTCCAAGGAGGTACGTCTCAGGTCGTTTACACCAGCGTGGACAATGACTGAGTCATATTTGTACCTGCTGTTGAGAGACCTGAGTGCTTGTGTTATGTGGCGGATTCTAGCGCCCGACAGGCAGCTTACTGTGACCTTCTCCTTACTCAGTCTGGTGAGCGGGACATCAGTGTGTCTGACTATGGAGTCACCAATGACTAGTGTGTCTGGCATTGTGTTTGGCCTTAAGGGCTATGTAGCTTTAGTAGGCCTCACTGGCTGCAACACTGCAAACCTGACAAATCATACCCACAGCGATTAACCACCACATGTCATATATCAGCACTGTATGCTGTCTTGTTTGCCACACACTACAACCTACATAGAAATACGCACATAACAACCTTCACCAACATATATATGTCCACCCTTCACAAACAGTCGCAGTATGTCCCTTGCTCTATGCACATGTACAGATGCTAATATATCTGACACAAATAGAGGTCACACCAGAGGGACCTACGAGGTTATGAGACACTTTGTCACAGGCAACAACTGTGGCATTGCTACTGTGTGTTTGTAATCTTACAGTAGTACAATGGTTGACAGTCACAGGCCTACAGATTCTATTCCTAATTATTAGTATTGCACAACACTAGGCACCACATTGTCTAACTACACAGTACACTTCTCACATAGGCATGCTCTACCAATAGCAGTAACAGTAGTCAACAGCTATGCCATGTTACCTGCACACTCCATGTCAACTTGCTGGGTGACTCCGGCCTCCATGATGACACACGTTACTTGTTGTGGTTGTTGTTGGCCAGGAGCCACCTGGCTCAGGAGCAGCTCCTTCACTCTGGTGAGGGGGGGATGGATGGCTACCCACCCACCTGTGGCAAGCTGTTGTCTGCAGATATCAGATGCACGCTGCCTGACATGTCTAATTAAATCACTGCAGTGATGGCGTACCTGCTCATATGTCCGGTTATGCATGCCTATATCATTTACCCTACGGACAAGATCTTGCCACAGCGCAGTCCACTCATGCTGGCCCTGGCTGGTTCTGGAGAACAGCAGGGCATAGTACTGCACCAGGCTGGCTGTGATCAGTTCTTCCTCCACCGTGCTATAGGTGGGAATACGATGGTGGGACATAACCCTGGAAGACAATGAAACAATATGTGTGAACAAGTCATGTGGCACACGTAATATTCTAAAGTACAGATATCAATTAACTGCCATATATAGCAACCTATTGGCTGTCAGAAGATACACACTTTCAATACCACATATCAGTTCTCAACCCACAACTGCCTGACAGTGCCTGGCACACTCTATATATCAAACCATGTTTTGCACAGCAACAAAGTTAAAACAGTATGTAAGACTATACAACAGTACATGGCACACTGTATGTGACACAATGCACCACCTAGCCACATGAGGTATATATCATGCTAATGCATCATGAAATATGTAATCCATTGCAATGATTGTAAAGTCCAGTGACAGTATTGCAAGTATACCACACCAGTCGTTGATGGCAGATCCCTGCCTAACATATGTGCACATTCGTTAATATAGGTGGCATACTGCTGTACTAGATTATACATGTTGCCAGATACGCAGTTATATCCTGTAACACACATATGACTGAGGCCATGGTACAGGCATACCCACACACACATCAGACATACATACCAGATACATAGGTATGGCAACCCAGGTGACCTTTACCTGTGTACCTTACAGTACTGTGTGTCAGTAGTTACGGGACCTTATGCCTGAGGTATGTAATCTGTGAGAACTACAGGGAACACATGAAACAGTGGTTCCAATAAATGTGGACGTACACCATACTGTGCTGTTTAGGCATACAGCTTCAGGTAGTACTGCAGTTCATACAGGAGTTGGATTCACCAGCAGTAACACGCAGTAAGCATACATGTACTGATTTAGCCTACAATGTGCACCACAGTCGACAACAAGGGACTACGTCAGACCGTATGGCATACTGCTTTTTCAGCCTAGCAATTGTATACACATCTTTTGCTGGGATCACAGCTAGGACACATAATACCATGACAGAAACAGTTTTCCACTAAGCTATCACACATATACCGAACTCTGACACATTCACCATTACACTCAGTCAACCTCACATAGCAATTATTGCAACAGGTACATGTGGGTGTGTATCACTTCATAGGTAGGTAAGAGGCTATTGGCCCTAGGGCCTGTAGAAGTCTAGCCATACGCTACCCTGGCCTTTGACACACAGGTAATTACATTTCACGTGGCCCTGTCAAGCAGAGACACAGAGGTGATTGCCTGGGTGTATTCACTATCTCCCATACAATCTCCAGGATTATTTATGATGACTACTAATTAGGAGCTTTGTTTGCTATGGATAGTTGGTTTGTTCCAGAGTATGGGATGTCTCTGAGATAGGAATCTTTCCCTCCAGCATGTGCTGTTTATTGTGGTCAAAAGGTTTGGGTCCCTAGAGCGTGTAGCTCGTAGAGATTGTGATCTGTTTATGTGGAGCATGTCCAACAGCTCTGGGTTTGACATAGCTTAGTATGTTAGGCAAAGGTCACCTCTGGGTAGGTGGTATGCGACACAGTCTAGTTGTGGGTTTGTGAGATGGTCTGCATAGGGCATGTGTTTGAGGCCAGTATTACTCTTTGTGAGGTATTTCTGTGTCATTTCCAGTTGCTGTAGATGTCTTGTGAGGTACATACCACATTGGGCATTGTACTCTATAATGGGCTTCATGTGTGATGAGTAGACAGGAACACTGACCTATATTTCCCTGGATGACACACCTTTTGTGATGAGGTGTGTCATGTAGACAGATTACATGACTAGTGTGGCACTGTGATTATCAAAGGGGAGACTATTGTCCACCTGTGTCCCATGGTCTCTTATCACACTTTCGGTGTTAAGTAGACTACCACCTATGTGGTAGTTCATGGGTACGGAGTTTTTGCCAGAAGGGATGCCAGTGCAGTTTCAACATTGAACTTGAGTCCATGGCTTTGTCACCAGGCATCTGTCGCAGTAAATATGACCCTCTCTCTCTCTCTCTCTATATATATATATATATATATATATATATATATAGTCACACATAAATATAAACATCCATTGGTGTACATATAGATATATATATATAGGCACATATACAGTCCACCTTTCATGGTGGGAATATCAATTATGCGAAGATTGCGAGGTATACTGTTATGTAATAATATTGCACAGTGTTGTGCGGAATGCATTGAAGGTGCTCTCAGCCCATGTAGCTTTAGCAGGCCTCACTGGCTGCAACACTGCAAACCTGACAAATCATACCCACAGCATTTAACCACCACATGTTGTATACCAGCACTGTATGCTGTCTTGTTTGCCGCACACTACAACCTACATAGAAATATGCACATAACAACCTTCACCAACATATATATGTCCACCCTTCACAAATAGTTGCAGTATGTCCCTTGCTCTATGCACATGTACAGATGCCAATATATCTGACACAGACAGATATCTCCGTATGTGTGTGCCATACACACACACACAAGGTCCACACTTTTGTAAGTCCGTGGACCTCACGGCTGACCTGTTGGGCCTTGCTGCAACATGAACAGGTGTCACATGTGAGCACACAGTAATATTAGAGGGTGTATATATAGCTGCAAATGCTAGATTAGCATACTAGCCTGGTACAGCTGTTGCCACTGCTAAGCTACACATTAATATGACTATCATGCATTTGTTACTCTTTCACATCCATGTTTATATAACTATACATGCTACTCCCCCAAACAGCCATTGTACACACTACTGTACAGAACACAGATAACATGGATCAGATGTTTGACATTTAATGCTGAACTGCATATGTCACAGTCATATCCCACTGCACACAGCTACACACTGATTTCTCCATGGCAGTAGTTATGCAGGGCATCAGTGCATAGATACGTACTGCTGCCACATATGGATGATTCAAAGTATGTAGACTACTCTTCAAAAACATCTACTACATGCCAGTAAATACATATCTGTTACATACCTTTCCTTTGTATGGGTTTGTATTTGTAAGTTCCGTGTGTTTAGTATTTTTTTTATATCTTATTATTTTTTGTTCATATATATTTTTTCTAATATCTTAATTTTTTTTTTGCTGTTGTCGGTGTCTGTCTGTCTGTCTGTGTCTCTGTGTCTCTGTGTCTCTGTGTCTCTGTGTGTCTCTCTCTCTCTCTCTCTGTCTCCGTGGCTGCAGTGAAATGATTGCATGTGTGGACAGCAAGTACAGCCTGCTTTTATAGGCATCTGCACATGTGCATGTGATGGGCTCTGCACCAATTGGTGGCCACCATTTGGTAATTGCATGCAGCCTGCTGTGTGGTAATTGCAGCACTCACTGTCACAGCAACCCAATGCTATAAATTGCTAGATCAGGTAGGTGTAGCCCTTTCTGCTTCCCAAAATGTGGCCCATGCTTGTTTGCTGTGGACACCATTGTGTAAGTCAGAAGGTTGGTATACTTCCTATATCTGAAGCTAGGGGTGTAGCCAGTGATTTGAATGTTGTACTCAGACCTGAATGTTGCCACTTCTAGTACACAGTTGACAGTGCAGGATTGTACTCACCCCTACAAATGCTAACACAAGATCCATGGGAGTATGCAGTTTCTTTTCTACTTATACAATTAGCTGCCATACATACGTAGTTATTGAGATGTTTTCATTTGGCACATGAACTGTTTGGGAACTGCTATACTGTGGATATTAATGTACTCACTTCTGCACAGTTTTTGCTTTTTATTTTGTTGACATTATCACAGGATGCTCATGAAAACTGGACAATTCCAGTACTGAGTATGCCTACTAACATTCTTGCTGGACCCTGAACACACAGGTATTTTGTACATTTGGGTGGGGATTGTCCTGCCATGATACTGTGGGGGGGTTGTAAAGTGCTGCTGTAACATTATTTACTGCTAGAATGGCTGGTTCTGTTATCACAGTCATGTATTGCAATTCCACAACAACTGCTGGTAAAGTTCCACAGAACAGGTTTTGTGTTATGGCATTCCTATCTTTCCTTTACATTCACTCATTCTGATGCATGATATATATATATATTTCAGCAACAACCTGCTATATATCTACTGTGGCGTAGTGGTACTTCATGCAGTTTAGGGTGTCCAAGGTCCAGGGTTCAAGACTGACAGTGGTGTTTTATTTTGCTGCTGAGCAGAACAAGGGCCCTCACATGTAGGGTGACTAAGGCACTTTTAAGCAGTTGTAAGCGGGTTTGCACGATGCTTAGCAATACTTAGCTAAGCGTGCACATGCGCACACTCGTGCAAACCCGCTAACTACTGCTTAAAAGTGCTTACTCTCGCTAACCCTCGCGCTAATTTCTTTGAAAGAAAAGAAAATGGAGAGATAGGAAAGTGGTGAAAAAGGGGCACAAAGAGGGTAGGACAGTAGGGAAAACAGATAGGGATGTGCAAGATGGGTGTAGGGAAGGTCCATAGCTTCCCATTTCTTTAACAGCAACAGCTGTGCATATACTAGGAATTTGGAGGGAATTTTGAAATCTTCAACCCCTGAGAGAGGGGTGAGGACAACAAAGTATGTTGTACTGCCAATTAAATTTCAGTTTATCTGTCCAGCGGACATGTGTGCAAAATGGGCAGCTATGTATGGGGCGTAATTTGTTTGTGGGAGCAGATTGCCCTTTTTTTTCAGGTGAGAGTGGAATGTGGGGTAGGGGGAGTAATTATATTTGGGGAGGTAGGTTGGGGAGGTAAACAGACAAGACAAACAAGATGCATACAGGGGCATAATATGACACATGGGGTGGGTGAACACCATTGATGGGGAAGGATGTTTGGAAATCGCAAGCCCATGAGCCCACAGATGGCAACAGTGGAACTGAGATCCCCACCCATGGGCAGTCACCACTGCACCTTCACAGCCCAGAGGGTGGCTGTGCTGGGAGCTACGTAGGAGGGCAGGCTCACCCATGAGTCACACCACTCTCACCTTGAGCTGGCATAGAGGATCAGCAACTGAACGCTGGATCTCCCTACGCACCACAGCCTGAACCTTTCAGAGGGTGATAGGTGGCCCTCCTCCGGCCACGCTTGCACTGGGAGGATGAGCCCCATCCCCTGTAGCGCTTCCACCCGAAAGTGGCACAGAGCCAACGGAGGAGGAGGTCCCAGGCTGGGCACCGGACCTGCTGGTGCCAGGTGCCATCGCCAGTTGAGTTGGGACAGGTGGGTCCGCTGGGACCGGCCTTCCCATACATTCTATGTTTAGGAGGATTTAATGACAATATGGGATGGTAACAGCCAACAACATTCCAAATTAGTTGCAACAGCATGCAGTAATATTCCCATTAACCCAACACACCAGAGTTCCAACAGTTGAACAGCAAGCATAGCACATGCATATATAGACCAACAGAGGACATTCCAACAGCATGCAGGATTGATTGGTGGCAACAGGCCACCAAGATTGTGGTATTTGAACAGGGCACATGCATCAAAGTAAATGCAGATATTTATAAACCAACAGGACATATGTCCCAACAAATGTTTTGAGATTAGACATACCCATTGAGGTGTGGAATTGCATTGTTTATGCACATACAGTAGGGTGTAAAAAGATACCTCCATTAACATCTTATATGTACTTATAGTTTACACTACATTCCTATTGACTGCAGGTATATATCCCCTACATGTATTATTACACTAGACAAAGTCCATTACGTTGTGAAATGGGTTTGGCTAGTTCCTTATATACACCTGACCTGTATCTGACATACAAATTGTCCAGGATGCAGATGTTACTGTTATGTATTTATATATATTTTTTATATTTATATATCTACATATCTGGATGTGTTCAGCTGACATTATCAGTTATATTTCTACAGCCCCCTACATTTCTAGCAGCACACTGACATTTCTGGGGAACACATTAACAAGCTACTCGTGTGCCAGATTTACCTATGCATGCCAGCCATTAACCAACAATTGAGGACTGTATATATATGCTTCACAGCTACTGGCACTCCCTTCATCCACTTTATATGGGCCTGCCCAACTGTGGGTTGACAGCACTTAATACAACAGTACTATTTATATAATGCAAGAGTATAACAACATTTCAAAATAAGTGACACGGACACACTCCAGGAATTATACCTTTATTAATTACATTACACACTTTTCTAGAGGCTCTCTCATTTATTTGATATTACAGTGCATGCAGAAGACTTATTCAAGACGTAATATACCTTTATTAATGGGTTACAACACTCTTTTTCAGGCTCTCTCACTTATTTTATATAACAGTACATGCAGATAAATTATTCAGGACTTGTTATACCTTTATTAATGGGTTACAACACTCTTTTTCAGGCTCTCTCACTTATTTTATATAACAGTGCATGCAGAGATATTATTCAAGACTTTTTATACCTTTATTATTGGGCTACAACACTTTTTCAGGCTCTCTCGCTTATTTTATATAACAATACATGCAGAATAATTGCTAACCTGCCTGGTGGTGCAGCCTTAGCAGCCTATCTGCATAGGCTTGCTGTTTCACAGCACGGACACCTGCAGCTGTGAAGTAAATTAAGGGATATTGAGACATACCTATTCATAATATACACTACAATAGCAATTCTTACATACTCCATTCCATGGCTACCTACTCAGTAGTGTGGGGCATTATCATTCCCATGGGTCTCCTGTATCCATTGGTTCAGTTGGTCCTGCTTGCATCTCTTCAGGTGTGCATGGTGGTGTCTGACCTGCTCACCAGTCCGAGGGGCACCTGTGGCACTGGTGAGATCATGTGCTAGACGGTTCCAGGCTTCCGCTTTGTACTCAGTGCCTTGGAACTGGCCCTGCAGGAGTCTTGCATCATGATGATGGACAAGGAGCCAAACCATCACTTTTGACTCCTCAATGCCCCACCGTTGCGCTAGAAAATGAGAGCCCTCTCCAGCACCAGACATTCTGACTGCAGAAGGGAGCTACAACCAGTTATGGCAATTATTCCTGCCTATGGAGCTTAAATATGCCGCATTTCCCACACTTATTTGTGATTGGCCGGTTTTGAAAATTCTCAGCTGAGTGCACACCTGCTTAGCACTGTGTAAACTTTGATTAATATGTATATGCATGTTGACAGTGCACGAACAGCAAAAGCTGCCATGGCTTAGTGGTTCAGTACTGTTATTATGGTGCACAGTATCCCGGGTTCGAAGCCTGTCATTGCTTTTTATTTTACTACTGGCCTGACTGGCTAGGAGGTGTGGCTATGTTTAGCTGACTTTGCTCAACTTTGCCTAATGTTGCTCTACATTGCCCGATGTTGTGCTAGTTGGCACGGTGCGCAGCTCCGCGCAAACATGTTTTGTTTGCATGAGTTGGCGCGATACGCAGCTATGTGCAAAGTCATTGTGCTAATTAAAGCAGTGCTTAGCTATGGGCAATTATTCTTAAATGTGCTTAATATTGGTAAACGTTGCTTAGCAGTGCTTCACATTGCTTAAGATAGGTTACTTATGCATTCCTTAGTATGAATGACCGTTTTACCTTCTTATATATATTTAAAATATCGTTCACTACTACATAGGCCATTTCAATGCATTTCAATAAAATTTAAAAGGTAAATGTCAGGAATTATTTTTATGCACAGATTTCCTACAGAAAATGTAAGGGGGAGTGGTGGGACTTGAACTGGGAATGCCTCCTCTTTGTGCGAAGGTTCTACCACTACGCTATTGCTATTTGGCTTAATTTGCATATAAGTGGTTTATTATCCTCTTCGATGTCTAAACTGCTAACTGTAGCTAAGCAATGGGCACACCCGTGCACACACGCGCAAATACAGGCAGCTATATCGGGAATAATAAAAAAAATAGTTTTACATTTTATTTCAGGGGTTTTGAATGTGGGGGAGTGTAGTGTTGGGGTACACACATTTGAGCGGACTCACTCATATCTGCTGACATTAGCAGATTTAAGCACTTGCAGGGGCGTGGATATTTGGACTGCTCGGCAGTCTGACATACCCCCTGCACTACTACACGCTCCATGTTAGCCTTGGAGTTGAGTCAGTGCGCCCTCATGAATATGCATGGCACACTGACATCATACTCTTAGGCTGCCATTCCCGAGTAAGACTTAGTCAGTCTTACACAGAGGATTACTGAATACCCCCAAATTCTTTCCCAGGAAAATAATTTGCACTTTAATGCGATCGGTCTTTACGTGTTGATGAAGAGGCATTCGTTTAAATGCCTCCTCTTCGGTGTTATAATATATACCCTCATGATTTTCCGTGCTCATTGTTTTAAATTACATTTTTTGTTTAATGCAGCAACATTTGTCAGTGTGTTTTCAATTTGTAGTTTTGAACATTTTTCAAGTAAACAGAACCAGTAATGACAAAAGTAATAATTTCAGAACATATCAGCCATAAAAGGCCACCCAAACTGCTGCTGTTATAACCAACCAATATGTGAACTCAGCAATTACGCCCACTTTACTGACTGCATACACATAATGTCTGATTGTGTTAAAAATGTTCACAGTAAAGTGTTCCAATTTGCTTTACACAAATGTACACCAATCTTGCAAAAACAGGCTAATATCTTTTTTAACTTTATCAGCTCAGCTGGGTCAGTCATTTTTATCAACAGACAATCCCAAACCCAACAATTATAGCTACATTGTTGACTGCAAATTTCGCAGATACCTGCATAAAAAAGTTAACAATAATAATCACAAAATTCACATATTTCAAATTTGTTTCAGCACTCATAGCCAAAGTATTCCAACTTAATTCACACACA